>NW_027308475.1:0-103000 GCF_047496885.1 Scyliorhinus torazame
GTTGCAGGGCTGAGAAAACTGTTCTGGTCCGTACTGGCCCCGTGATTTGGATGCAGATGCATTGGGGGGGTGGTGTAGCCCTGGGGTTCGTCGTGGTGGTCAGTAGGTGTTGGGGTTGCAGGCCGGTCTTCACCTGGGTTGTTGCTGCTCGTTGCTATCGGGGGTTGGTCTGTGACCTTGTTTTCTTCCCGGTCGGTGGTCTGGGGGGTCTGTGCCTTCCGTTCCCCGTTGGTGCTTTGCCTCTTTATCTGAGGCCGATTCTTGTCCTGTTTTCCCTCATCGGATGAGGTGTCGGCACTAAGTGCGCCGGCTGAGAGGTGTCGCTTTTTGCCACTACCCCTCAGAGGGTTCTTCAGTTTGTTTTTTTGTTTCCTCTTACGTTTGTCCCTGTTCACGGTTTCCCAGGGCTCTTTATTCTTTGTCCCATCCTCTTCCTCTTCCATTGAGTGTTCCTCATCAGATGGGGCTGGGGTTGGGTTGTCAGGAGGTGCTGGGGCCTCCTCTTTTTGTTGGGGGCCCTTCTGTTGCTTTTCCTCATTCTGAACCGTGGTGTCTTTTTCGGTGGAGGGTGTATGCACCTCCTCTCTGGTCGCCTTTTTAACTCCGCTGCTGATGATTTCAGCGTATGTCGCCCCGCGTTTCGGGCAGGCCCTGTAAAGATGGCCGGCCTCCCCACACAGGTTGCAGCACTTGTCTTCTTTGCAGTCCTTAGTCATGTGTCCCTCCTGCCTGCAGTTCTTGCAGAAGGTCACACTGCAGTTTGCGGCAACATGCCCCGTTTTGCCACAGGTGTGGCATACACGTGGCTGTCCCACGTAGTAGAGGTAGCCACGATTTACTCCAATAGCGAAATTGGAGGGGGGATGCAGGATGGCTCCGTTGCTGTCCGTTCTTAGGGTCACCTTGACCTGGTGCTCACTTGTCCAGATGCCGAAGGTGTCTTTCACTTGCACGCTGTCACTTTTCAGCTCAGCGTACCTGGCGAGGAACGTGAGCACATCAGATACAGGGACGTGGGGGTTGTACGTGTGCAGTGTAACAACCCGATTTCGCTGTGCCGGTAGCGTAAACAGAGGTTCCGCAGTCAGGATCGACAAGGGACTCTGGTTACCTTTTTCCTTGAAGACGTTCAAGAATTTGATGCACGCTGCGACGCTCTTGAAGGTGACATCAAAGAAACCATTCTTGGGGAAGTTTTGCAAGCAGAAGATCTCTGTTGCTTTAAACCCACAGCACTCGAGCAGCACCTTCTTCACGAAGTGTTTCCGGTCCAAAGGTGACTCTCCATCCGTTTTCTTCACTGTGACTCGGACAGTGTTTCGCACGCCCCAGCCTGGTGGTCGGGATGCAGCTGCATCCATAGCTCGTACGTTGGGTGTGAAACTGTATCGGCGTTAGGCCTAAACCCGAGGTTTAGGCCAGCATGTAGATCCACCAATAGCAGCCAAGCTCCAAACGTTTCTTCTTTGACGACTTCAATCCCTCCGAGTTCTCCAATCCACGATCGTCATCGAAATCCTCAGCTTCCCTCGATCAAATGAGACTACACTTGATCTTAGCCAAAAGGCCGAGAAGCGGAGTAATCCACATTCAACAGTGAAATGATGTGGAGATGCCGGCGTTGGACTGGGGTGAGCACAGTACGAAGTCTTACAACACCAGGTTAAAGTCCAACAGGTTTGTTTCGATGTCACTAGCTTTCGGAGCGCTGCTCCTTCCTCAGGTGAATGAAGAGGTATGCTCCAGAAACATATATATGGACAGATTCAAAGATGCCAGACAATGCTTGGAATGCGAGCATTAGCAGGTGATTAAATCTTTACAGATCCAGAGATGGGGTAACCCCAGGTTTGAGAGGTGTGAATTGTGTCAAGCCAGGACAGTTGGTAGGATTTTGCAGTGAAATGGGTGGTCAATTTTGAATTTGTTTGCTTTCCCCCTTGTGCTTGTAAGATGAGGCCTTTCGTCATCCTTCATCACACCCCGTAGAAGCTGAGTAGCAGCAGCCACTTGACGAAGCGTTTTGTTGTGTGATGAAAGAAATGTGAATAAAGTGTATATTTGTATGTGTTTGAGCTGTTTTTTGACTTTGAAATTCCCCATAAAGGGGTGGTGTGCACCGTTCCTGGAGATACTGCAATACCAGGTCGATGCGTGGAGTGGACGGAGCAAGCCCCTATTCCATCTCCCTGCTCCAAAAATCAATTTAATATATGGTCCCCAGATAAGGGACGTATCAGATATTAAACTGATAAGAACAGATTTTTTTTTTTTTTTTTTTTTTTTTTATTCAAAAAAATATACTTTATTCATAAAAATTTATCATGAGCATTACAGAAACATTTCAAATTGTCTTGACTGTACATTTCCGGCAGGGTTACATGTTGCCTTGACTTTCTTTCATTCAATTTTGATATTGTCATACACATATCACTCTTTACATGACAATTCCTTCTTAAATATTTACATTGTCATGTTTGTTTTATACATTGGAGTGTTGGTTGCCCAGACCGAGGGGCTTTACACTGTTACGCGCCCCTCGGTGTACATTTGCTGGAAAGACTTTACACAGTGGTCTTTCCCCATTGCGCCTTGGCGGCAGCTGCCCCAAGCTTGAGTGCGTCCCTCAGCACGTAGTCCTGGACCTTGGAATGTGCCAGTCTGCAACACTCGGTCGAGGACAATTCTTTGCACTGGAAGATCAGCAAGTTTCGGGCAGACCAAAGAGCGTCTTTTACCGAGTTGATGACCTTCCAGCAGCAGTTGATATTTGTCTCGGTGTGTGTCCCTGGAAACAGTCCGTAGAGCACAGAGTCCTGTGTCACAGATCTGTTTGGGATAAACCTTGACAAATACCACTGCATCTCTCTCCAGACCTTCTTTGCAAAGGCACATTCCACAAGGAGGTGTGTGACCGTCTCATTTCCCCCACAGCCACTCCGAGGGCAGCGTGCATTGGTGCAGAGCCTTCGGGTGTGCATGAAGAATCTGACAGGGAGGGCCTTTCTCACCACCAGCCAAGCTAGGTCTTGGTGCTTGTTTGAAAGTTCTGGTGATGAGGCGTTCTGCCAGATGACTCTGGCAGTCTGCTCAGGGAACCATCCAACGTCCTCCACGGTCTCCTTTTCCCTGAGGGCCTCGAGGACATTACGTGCTGACCACTGCTTCATTGCCTTGTGGTCAAAGGTGTTTTCCTTCAAAAACTTTTCCACAAAGGACAGGTGGTACGGTACGGTCCAACTACTTGGAGCGTTCCGCGGCAATGAGGCCAGGCCCATCCTTCGCAACACCGGGGACAGGTAGAACCTCAGTATGTAGTGACACTTGGTGTTTGCATACTGGGGGTCCACGCACAGCTTGATGCAGCTGGACACAAAGGTGGCCAACAGGATGAGGGAGGCGTTGGGTACGTTCCGCCCTCCCTTCTCCAGAGGTTTGTACATGGTGTCCCTTCGGACACGGTCCATCTTGGATCGCCAGATAAATTTGAAGATGGCCCGGGTGACTGCTGTGGCGTAGGGTCGGGTTATGGGCCAGACCTGCGCCACGTACAGTAGCACCGAGAGTACCTCACACCTGATGACCAGGGTTTTGCCCGCAATGGAGAGGGAGCGTTGCTCCCACCAGCCCAGTTTCTGTCTTATCTTTCCTATGCGCTCCTCCCAGTTTTTGGTGCACGCCCCAGCAGCTCCGAACCATATCCCCAGCACCTTCAGGTAATCTGACCTGACGGTGAAGGGGACAAAGGACCGGTCGGCCCAGTTCCCAAAGAACATGGCCTCGCTCTTGCCCCGGTTTACCTTGGCTCCAGAGGCCAGTTCAAACTGGTCGCAGGTGGTCAAGAGCCTGCGTACAGACGCAGGATCCGAGCAGAAGACGGCAACGTCGTCCATGTACAGGGAGGCCTTGACTTGCATGCCTCCACTGCCTGGGATCGTCACTCCTCTTATCCCCGGATCCCTCCTGATGGACTCGGCAAAAGGTTCTATGCAGCACACAAAAAGGGCAGAGGAGAGAGGGCAGCCCTGCCTGACTCCAGATCTGATCTGGAACTTTTCTGATTCCCACCCATTGATTGAGACTGCGCTATAGATGTTTGTGTAGAGCAGTTTGATCCAATTGCGAATTCCCTCCCCAAACCCCATTTTGGAGAGCACATCCATCATGTAGGTGTGCGATATTCTGTCAAAAGCCTTCTCCTGGTCAAGGCTGATGAGGCAAGTGTCCACCCCCCTGTCCTGCACGTAGGCGATCGTATCCCTGAGTAGCGCGAGGCTATCAGAGATCTTCCTGCCGGGTACAGCACAGGTCTGGTCAGGGTGGATCACCGACTCCAGAGCAGACCTGACCCGATTGGCGATGACCTTTGCTAGAATTTTGTAGTCCACATTCAACAGTGAAATGGGTCGCCAATTTCGAATTTCTTCCCTTTCCCCCTTCTGCTTGTAGATGAGGGTGATGATGCCTTTCCTCATGGACTCTGACATGCTGCCTTCCAGAAGCATACTCTCGTACACTTCCAGCAGGTCTGGGCCCATCCAGTCCCACAGAGCCGAATACAACTCAACCGGTAAGCCGTCGCTTCCGGGAGTTTTACTCGTCTCGAAGGACTTGGCGGCCTTTGTCAGCTCGTCCAGAGTTAGTGGTTTGTCCAGGTTTTCCAGCTCGCTGTCGCCTATGACCTCCGTGATAGTCGACAGGAAGGTCTGGGAAACAGTGCTATCTGTTGGCTTCAGGTCATACAGTCCGGCATAAAAGGATTGGCTGATCCTCAGGATGTCAGACTGCGATGACTTTTCAGAGCCATCTTCTTCCTTCAGGCTGCTGATCACAGAGGTGTCTCTGTGCACCTTTTGGAAGAAGAAGCGTGAGCACTTTTCGTCCTGCTCCACGGAGCGGACTCTGGAACGGAAGATAACCTTGGAGGCCTCCGAGGTGTAGAGCGAGGCTTGCTGGCTCTTCACCTCTTGGAGATCCTCCTTGACATCCACCCCCATCGACTGCAGCTGGAGCAAATTTTGCATACTTTTCTGGAGCCTGGACATGACCCCTCGTCTCTCTCTCACCTTTTGAACGCCCTTGAGGATGAAAAACCTCTTGATATTCCCCTTGATTGCTTCCCACCAGAGATGTGGGGCCTCAAAGAGGGGTTTCACGGTTCTCCAACCTTTGTAATCCCTCCTGAGTTCCTCGATGTTCTCAGGGGTCAGCAGTTTTACATTTAGCTTCCACGTCCCCCTGCCTACCCCCTGGTCTTCCTGCAGGTGGCAGTCGGCCAGTAGGAGGCAGTGGTCAGAGAAGAACACCGGCGTTACGTCGGTGGACCTGACCGTGAAAGCTCGGGCCACAAAAAAGAAGTCTATCCTGGAGCGGACGGACCCGTCTGGCCGTGACCATGTGTATCTACGCTGCGCGCCGTCTGCAGGGTTGCTGCAGACGTCGAGCAGCTTGGCGTCTTTTACCGTTTCCATCAGGAGTCTGGACGTAGCGTCTAGTTTGCTGTCGGCTTTGCTGGATCGTCCAGCCGCATCGATGATGCAGTTGAAGTCACCACCCAGGATGACCGGCTTGGAGGTGGCCAACAGCAGTGGGAGTTGCTGAAGAACTGCCAGCCGCTCACTTTTTACGGCCGGGGCGTACACATTAATAAGTCTGAGAGGGGTGTTTTTGTATTTCACGTCTGCTACGAGGAGGCGCCCGCCCACCACCTCCTTAACGTCGGAGATGGTGAAGTTGCCTCCCCGCAGCAGAATACCCAGGCCGGAGGAGCGGCAGTCGTTTCCTCCTGACCAGATGGATGGCCCGTGGGACCACCAGCTCGACCAGCGTCTGTAGTTGCTGAGGTGCGGAATTCCGCACTCCTGCAGGAACAGTAGGTCAGCTTTTACATTTGCCAAATGGTTGAGTGTGGCTACACACCGCGAAGTATCTTTGATGCTTCGCACATTTATGGATGCAATTTTTAAACCCATTATAAAAAAGATAGATTTACCAGTCTCAAGAGTCCAGGGTCTATACAGTTGGCTGTTCCAGCTGTTTGATGTTCCCCAGCATGCCGGTGGTGCTCGCAAACTTTAGCACAGTTGCAGGGCTGAGAAAGCTGTTCTGGTCCGTACTGGCCCCGTGATTTTGATGCAGATGCATTGGGGGGGTGATGTAGCCCTGGCGTTCGTCATGGCAGTCAGTAGGTGTTGGGGTTGCAGGCCGGTCTTCACCTGGGTTGTTGCTGCTCGTTGCTATCGGGGGTTGGTCTGTGACCTTGTTTGCTTCCCGGTCGGTGGTCTGGGGGGTCTGTGCCTTCCGTTCCACGTTGGTGCTTTGCCTCTTTATTTGAGGCCGATTCTTGTCCTGTTTTCCCTCATCGGATGAGGTGTCGGCGCTAAGTGCGCCGGCTGAGAGGTGTCGCTTTTTGCCACTACCCCTCGGGGGGTTCTTCAGTTTGTTTTTTTGTTTCCGCTTTCGTTTGTCCCTGTTCACTGTTTCCCAGGGCTCTTTATTCTTTGTCCCATCCTCTTCCTCTTCCATTGAGTGTTCCTCATCAGATGGGGCTGGGGTTGGGTTGTCAGGAGGTGCTGGGGCCTCTTCTTTTTGTTGGGGGCCCTTTTGTTGCTTTTCCTCATTCTGAGCCGTGGTGTCTTTTTCGGTGGAGGGTGTATGCACCTCCTCTCTGGTCGCCTTTTTAACTCCGCTGCTGATGATTTCTGCGTATGTTGCCCCGCGTTTCGGGCAGGCCCTGTAAAGATGGCCGGCCTCCCCACACAGGTTGCAGCACTTGTCTTCTTTGCAGTCCTTAGTCATGTGTCCCTCCTGCCTGCAGTTCTTGCAGAAGGTCACACTGCAGTTTGCGGCAACATGCCCCGTTTTGCCACAGGTGTGGCATACACGTGGCTGTCCCACGTAGTAGAGGTAGCCACGATTTACTCCAATAGCGAAATTGGAGGGGGGATGCAGGATGGCTCCGTTGCTGTCCGTTCTTAGGGTCACCTTGACCTGGTGCTCACTTGTCCAGATGCCGAAGGTGTCTTTCACTTGCACGCTGTCACTTTTCAGCTCAGCGTACCTGGCGAGGAACGTGAGCACATCAGATACAGGGACGTGGGGGTTGTACGTGTGCAGTGTAACAACCCGATTTCGCTGTGCCGGTAGCGTAAACAGAGGTTCCGCAGTCAGGATCGACAAGGGACTCTGGTTACCTTTTCCTTGAAGACGTTCAAGAATTTGATGCACGCTGCGACGCTCTTGAAGGTGACATCAAAGAAACCATTCTTGGGGAAGTTTTGCAAGCAGAAGATCTCTGTTGCTTTAAACCCACAGCACTCGAGCAGCACCTTCTTCACGAAGTGTTTCCGGTCCAAAGGTGACTCTCCATCCGTTTTCTTCACTGTGACTCGGACAGTGTTTCGCACGCCCCAGCCTGGTGGTCGGGATGTAGCTGCATCCATAGCTCGTACGTTGGGTGTGAAACTGTATCGGCGTTAGGCCTAAACCCGAGGTTTAGGCCAGCATGTAGATCCACCAATAGCAGCCAAGCTCCAAACGTTTCTTCTTTGACGACTTCAATCCCTCCGAGTTCTCCAATCCACGATCGTCATCGAAATCCTCAGCTTCCCTCGATCAAATGAGACTACACTTGATCTTAGCCAAAAGGCCGAGAAGCGGAGTAATCCACATTCAACAGTGAAATGATGTGGAGATGCCGGCGTTGGACTGGGGTGAGCACAGTACGAAGTCTTACAACACCAGGTTAAAGTCCAACAGGTTTGTTTCAATGTTTCAAGCTTTCGGAGCGCTGCTCCTTCCTCAGGTGAATGAAGAGGTCTGCTCCAGAAACATATTTTTAGACAGATTCAAAGATGCCAGACAATGCTTGGAATGCGAGCATTAGCAGGTGATTAAATCTTTACAGATCCAGAGATGGGGTAACCCCAGGTTTGAGAGGTGTGAATTGTGTCAAGCCAGGACAGTTGGTAGGATTTTGCAGTGAAATGGGTGGTCAATTTTGAATTTGTTTGCTTTCCCCCTTGTGCTTGTAAGATGAGGCCTTTCGTCATCCTTCATCACACCCCGTAGAAGCTGAGTAGCAGCAGCCACTTGACGAAGCGTTTTGTTGTGTGATGAAAGAAATGTGAATAAAGTGTATATTTGTATGTGTTTGAGCTGTTTTTTGACTTTGAAATTCCCCATAAAGGGGTGGTGTGCACCGTTCCTGGAGATACTGCAATACCAGGTCGATGCGTGGAGTGGACGGAGCAAGCCCCTATTCCATCTCCCTGCTCCAAAAATCAATTTAATATATGGTCCCCAGATAAGGGACGTATCAGATATTAAACTGATAAGAACAGATTTTTTTTTTTTTTTTTTTTTCAAAAAAATATACTTTATTCATAAAAATTTATCATGAGCATTACAGAAACATTTCAAATTGTCTTGACTGTACATTTCCGGCAGGGTTACATGTTGCCTTGACTTTCTTTCATTCAATTTTGATATTGTCGTACACATATCACTCTTTACATTACAATTCCTTCTGAAATATTTACAGTGGCATGTTTGTTTTATACATTGGAGTGTTGATTGCCCAGACCGAGGGGCTTTACACTGTTACGCGCCCCTCGGTGTACATTTGCTGGAAAGACTTTACACTGTGGTCTTTCCCCATTGCGCCTTGGCGGCAGCTGCCCCAAGCTTGAGTGCGTCCCTCAGCACGTAGTCCTGGACCTTGGAATGTGCCAGTCTGCAACACTCGGTCGAGGACAATTCTTTGCACTGGAAGATCAGCAAGTTTCGGGCAGACCAAAGAGCGTCTTTTACCGAGTTGATGACCTTCCAGCAGCAGTTGATATTTGTCTCGGTGTGTGTCCCTGGAAACAGTCCGTAGAGCACAGAGTCCTGTGTCACAGATCTGTTTGGGATAAACCTTGACAAATACCACTGCATCTCTCTCCAGACCTTCTTTGCAAAGGCACATTCCACAAGGAGGTGTGTGACCGTCTCATTTCCCCCACAGCCACTCCGAGGGCAGCGTGCATTGGTGCAGAGCCTTCGGGTGTGCATGAAGAATCTGACAGGGAGGGCCCTTCTCACCACCAGCCAAGCTAGGTCTTGGTGCTTGTTTGAAAGTTCTGGTGATGAGGCGTTCTGCCAGATGGCTCTGGCAGTCTGCTCAGGGAACCATCCAACGTCCTCCACGGTCTCCTTTTCCCTGAGGGCCTCGAGGACATTACGTGCTGACCACTGCTTCATTGCCTTGTGGTCAAAGGTGTTTTTCTTCAAAAACTTTTCCACGAAGGACAGGTGGTACGGTACGGTCCAACTACTTGGAGCGTTCCGCGGCAATGAGGCCAGGCCCATCCTTCGCAACACCGGGGACAGGTAGAACCTCAGTATGTAGTGACACTTGGTGTTTGCATACTGGGGGTCCACGCACAGCTTGATGCAGCTGGACACAAAGGTGGCCAGCAGGATGAGGGAGGCGTTGGGTACGTTCCGCCCTCCCTTCTCCAGAGGTTTGTACATGGTGTCCCTTCGGACACGGTCCATCTTGGATCGCCAGATAAATTTGAAGATGGCCCGGGTGACTGCTGTGGCGTAGGGTCGGGTTATGGGCCAGACCTGCGCCACGTACAGTAGCACCGAGAGTACCTCACACCTGATGACCAGGGTTTTGCCCGCAATGGAGAGGGAGCGTTGCTCCCACCAGCCCAGTTTCTGTCTTACCTTTCCTATGCGCTCCTCCCAGTTTTTGGTGCACGCCCCAGCAGCTCCGAACCATATCCCCAGCACCTTCAGGTAATCGGACCTGACAGTGAAGGGGACAAAGGACCGGTCGGCCCAGTTCCCAAAGAACATGGCCTCGCTCTTGCCCCGGTTTACCTTGGCTCCAGAGGCCAGTTCAAACTGGTCGCAGGTGGTCAAGAGCCTGCGTACAGACGCAGGATCCGAGCAGAAGACGGCAACGTCGTCCATGTACAGGGAGGCCTTGACTTGCATGCCTCCACTGCCTGGGATCGTCACTCCTCTTATCCCCGGATCCCTCCTGATGGACTCGGCAAAAGGTTCTATGCAGCACACAAAAAGGGCAGAGGAGAGAGGGCAGCCCTGCCTGACTCCAGATCTGATCTGGAACTTTTCTGATTCCCACCCATTGATTGAGACTGCGCTATAGATGTTTGTGTAGAGCAGTTTGATCCAATTGCGAATTCCCTCCCCAAACCCCATTTTGGAGAGCACATCCATCATGTAGGTGTGCGATATTCTGTCAAAAGCCTTCTCCTGGTCAAGGCTGATGAGGCAAGTGTCCACCCCCCTGTCCTGCACGTAGGCGATCGTATCCCTGAGTAGCGCGAGGCTATCAGAGATCTTCCTGCCGGGTACAGCACAGGTCTGGTCAGGGTGGATCACCGACTCCAGAGCAGACCTGACCCGATTGGCGATGACCTTTGCTAGAATTTTGTAGTCCACATTCAACAGTGAAATGGGTCGCCAATTTCGAATTTCTTCCCTTTCCCCCTTCTGTTTGTAGATGAGGGTGATGATGCCTTTCCTCATGGACTCTGACATGCTGCCTTCCAGAAGCATACTCTCGTACACTTCCAGCAGGTCTGGGCCCATCCAGTCCCACAGAGCCGAATACAACTCAACCGGTAAGCCGTCGCTTCCGGGAGTTTTACTCGTCTCGAAGGACTTGGCGGCCTTTGTCAGCTCGTCCAGAGTTAGTGGTTTGTCCAGGTTTTCCAGCTCGCTGTCGCCTATGACCTCCGTGATAGTCGACAGGAAAGTCTGGGAAACAGTGCTATCTGTTGGCTTCAGGTCATACAGTCCGGCATAAAAGGATTGGCTGATCCTCAGGATGTCAGACTGCGATGACTTTTCAGAGCCATCTTCTTCCTTCAGGCTGCTGATCACAGAGGTGTCTCTGTGCACCTTTTGGAAGAAGAAGCGTGAGCACTTTTCGTCCTGCTCCACGGAGCGGACTCTGGAACGGAAAATAACCTTGGAGGCCTCCGAGGTGTAGAGCGAGGCTTGCTGGCTCTTCACCTCTTGGAGATCCTCCTTGACATCCACCCCCATCGACTGCAGCTGGAGCAAATTTTGCATACTTTTCTGGAGCCTGGACATGACCCCTCGTCTCTCTCTCACCTTTTGAACGCCCTTGAGGATGAAAAACCTCTTGATATTCCCCTTGATTGCTTCCCACCAGAGATGTGGGGCCTCAAAGAGGGGTTTCACGGTTCTCCAACCTTTGTAATCCCTCCTGAGTTCCTCGATGTTCTCAGGGGTCAGCAGTTTTACATTTAGCTTCCACGTCCCCCTGCCTACCCCCTGGTCTTCCTGCAGGTGGCAGTCGGCCAGTAGGAGGCAGTGGTCAGAGAAGAACACCGGCGTTACGTCGGTGGACCTGACCGTGAAAGCTCGGGACACAAAAAAGAAGTCTATCCTGGAGCGGACGGACCCGTCTGGCCATGACCATGTGTATCTACGCTGCGCGCCGTCTGCAGGGTTGCTGCAGACGTCGAGCAGCTTGGCGTCTTTTACCGTTTCCATCAGGAGTCTGGACGTAGCGTCTAGTTTGCTGTCGGCTTTGCTGGATCGTCCAGCCGCATCGATGATGCAGTTGAAGTCACCACCCAGGATGACCGGCTTGGAGGTGGCCAACAGCAGTGGGAGTTGCTGAAGAACTGCCAGCCGCTCACTTTTTACGGCCGGGGCGTACACATTAATAAGTCTGAGAGGGGTGTTTTTGTATTTCACGTCTGCTACGAGGAGGCGCCCGCCCACCACCTCCTTAACGTCGGAGATGGTGAAGTTGCCTCCCCGCAGCAGAATACCCAGGCCGGAGGAGCGGCAGTCGTTTCCTCCTGACCAGATGGATGGCCCGTGGGACCACCAGCTCGACCAGCGTCTGTAGTTGCTGAGGTGCGGAATTCCGCACTCCTGCAGGAACAGTAGGTCAGCTTTTACATTTGCCAAATGGTTGAGTGTGGCTACACACCGCGAAGTATCTTTGATGCTTCGCACATTTATGGATGCAATTTTTAAACCCATTATAAAAAAGATAGATTTACCAGTCTCAAGAGTCCAGGGTCTATACAGTTGGCTGTTCCAGCTGTTTGATGTTCCCCAGCATGCCGGTGGTGCTCGCAAACTTTAGCACAGTTGCAGGGCTGAGAAAGCTGTTCTGGTCCGTACTGGCCCCGTGATTTTGATGCAGATGCATTGGGGGGGTGATGTAGCCCTGGCGTTCGTCATGGCAGTCAGTAGGTGTTGGGGTTGCAGGCCGGTCTTCACCTGGGTTGTTGCTGCTCGTTGCTATCGGGGGTTGGTCTGTGACCTTGTTTGCTTCCCGGTCGGTGGTCTGGGGGGTCTGTGCCTTCCGTTCCACGTTGGTGCTTTGCCTCTTTATTTGAGGCCGATTCTTGTCCTGTTTTCCCTCATCGGATGAGGTGTCGGCGCTAAGTGCGCCGGCTGAGAGGTGTCGCTTTTTGCCACTACCCCTCGGGGGGTTCTTCAGTTTGTTTTTTTGTTTCCGCTTTCGTTTGTCCCTGTTCACTGTTTCCCAGGGCTCTTTATTCTTTGTCCCATCCTCTTCCTCTTCCATTGAGTGTTCCTCATCAGATGGGGCTGGGGTTGGGTTGTCAGGAGGTGCTGGGGCCTCTTCTTTTTGTTGGGGGCCCTTTTGTTGCTTTTCCTCATTCTGAGCCGTGGTGTCTTTTTCGGTGGAGGGTGTATGCACCTCCTCTCTGGTCGCCTTTTTAACTCCGCTGCTGATGATTTCTGCGTATGTTGCCCCGCGTTTCGGGCAGGCCCTGTAAAGATGGCCGGCCTCCCCACACAGGTTGCAGCACTTGTCTTCTTTGCAGTCCTTAGTCATGTGTCCCTCCTGCCTGCAGTTCTTGCAGAAGGTCACACTGCAGTTTGCGGCAACATGCCCCGTTTTGCCACAGGTGTGGCATACACGTGGCTGTCCCACGTAGTAGAGGTAGCCACGATTTACTCCAATAGCGAAATTGGAGGGGGGATGCAGGATGGCTCCGTTGCTGTCCGTTCTTAGGGTCACCTTGACCTGGTGCTCACTTGTCCAGATGCCGAAGGTGTCTTTCACTTGCACGCTGTCACTTTTCAGCTCAGCGTACCTGGCGAGGAACGTGAGCACATCAGATACAGGGACGTGGGGGTTGTACGTGTGCAGTGTAACAACCCGATTTCGCTGTGCCGGTAGCGTAAACAGAGGTTCCGCAGTCAGGATCGACAAGGGACTCTGGTTACCTTTTCCTTGAAGACGTTCAAGAATTTGATGCACGCTGCGACGCTCTTGAAGGTGACATCAAAGAAACCATTCTTGGGGAAGTTTTGCAAGCAGAAGATCTCTGTTGCTTTAAACCCACAGCACTCGAGCAGCACCTTCTTCACGAAGTGTTTCCGGTCCAAAGGTGACTCTCCATCCGTTTTCTTCACTGTGACTCGGACAGTGTTTCGCACGCCCCAGCCTGGTGGTCGGGATGTAGCTGCATCCATAGCTCGTACGTTGGGTGTGAAACTGTATCGGCGTTAGGCCTAAACCCGAGGTTTAGGCCAGCATGTAGATCCACCAATAGCAGCCAAGCTCCAAACGTTTCTTCTTTGACGACTTCAATCCCTCCGAGTTCTCCAATCCACGATCGTCATCGAAATCCTCAGCTTCCCTCGATCAAATGAGACTACACTTGATCTTAGCCAAAAGGCCGAGAAGCGGAGTAATCCACATTCAACAGTGAAATGATGTGGAGATGCCGGCGTTGGACTGGGGTGAGCACAGTACGAAGTCTTACAACACCAGGTTAAAGTCCAACAGGTTTGTTTCAATGTCACTAGCTTTCGGAGCGCTGCTCCTTCCTCAGGTGAATGAAGAGGTATGCTCCAGAAACATATATATAGACAGATTCAAAGATGCCAGACAATGCTTGGAATGCGAGCATTAGCAGGTGATTAAATCTTTACAGATCCAGAGATGGGGTAACCCCAGGTTTGAGAGGTGTGAATTGTGTCAAGCCAGGACAGTTGGTAGGATTTTGCAGTGAAATGGGTGGTCAATTTTGAATTTGTTTGCTTTCCCCCTTGTGCTTGTAAGATGAGGCCTTTCGTCATCCTTCATCACACCCCGTAGAAGCTGAGTAGCAGCAGCCACTTGACGAAGCGTTTTGTTGTGTGATGAAAGAAATGTGAATAAAGTGTATATTTGTATGTGTTTGAGCTGTTTTTTGACTTTGAAATTCCCCATAAAGGGGTGGTGTGCACCGTTCCTGGAGATACTGCAATACCAGGTCGATGCGTGGAGTGGACGGAGCAAGCCCCTATTCCATCTCCCTGCTCCAAAAATCAATTTAATATATGGTCCCCAGATAAGGGACGTATCAGATATTAAACTGATAAGAACAGATACTACACTTGATCTTAGCCAAAAGGCCGAGAAGCGATGCCGGCGCCGCTCTTGTATTGCCCAAGTCCCATATGCCTTCCCTCTTTTACAGCAGGCTGAGCGCATTCAAAGACTTTTCGATGTAAGTTAAGCACTGACACTTTCACTCTTGGCATATTGCTCCTGGCCTTTCTCATTGGAACAGAAGATTCATTGACAGAACTTGCCTCTTTTCCCCTTTTGCACTCAGACTGCATGACAGTTATGTAGATGACCAGTACGCCACCAGATGGTGACTCTCCCAATCAGATGGGAGAGGGGTGTGCCTATCCTCACCCACGTCACTGTCACAGGCGGCTGCTGCGGAGCAAGCTTTTGAAAACACTTGCAAGTCTTGCCGGTGAGAATGCAGCAGCAGCAACCAACTCGCCTGGTGCCACTCGCCCTGCCTTTTCCCCGTAGCCCTGCAAATATTTTCCCTTCAGATAATAATTCCCTTGTCTTTTGAAAGGCAGGCTTGAAACTGCTCTCAGGCAGTGCATTGCAGATTCTAACCACTCGGGCTGCGCAAAAAGATTTCTCCTCACGTCCAAAGGCTGTATCATGAAAGGCATTCTGCTAGCCCAAGTCTCACTCATGTGATACTGGTTTTGGCTTGTTAAACGAGGCCCTCTTGTTGAAACGTTTGTGTGGAGATGCCGGCGTTGGACTGGGGTGAGCACAGTAAGAAGCACAGCACAGTGTGGCCAAATTCCCCTCCAACTCGATTTTCAAATTTGCTGATGACACCACCGTAGTGGGTCGGATTTCAAACAATGACGAGACAGAGTACAGGAATGAGATAGAGAATCTGGTGAACTGGTGCGACGATAATAATCTCTCCCTCAATGTCGACAAAACGAAGGAGATTGTCATGCACTTCAGGAAGCGTAGTGGAGTACATGCCCCTGTCTACATCAATGGGAACAAAGTAGAAAGGGTCGAGAGCTTCAAGTTTTTAGGTGTACAGATCACCAACAGCCTGTCTGGTCCCCCCATGCCGACACTATAGTTAACAAAGCCCACCAACGACTCTACTTTCTCAGCTACGACCCTCACCAACTTCTACAGATGCACCATAGAAAGCATTCTTATTGGTATGGAGCCTGCTCTGCCCAAGACCGCAGGAAACTACAAAAGGTTGTGAGTGTAGCCCAGTCCATCACGCAAACCAGCCTCCCATCCATTGACTCCCATCAAATCAAGAAGTCTTACAACACCAGGTTAATGTCCAACAGGTTTGTTTCAAATCACTAGCTTTCGGAGCACTGCTCCTTCCTCAGGTGAATGAAGAGGTATGTTCCAGAAACATATATATAGACAAAGTCAAAGATGCAAGACAATGCTTTGAATGCGAGCATTTGCAGGCAGTGGGTGCCTGGAACTCACTACCGGAGGAGGTAGTGGAAGCAGGGACGATAGGGACATTTAAGGGGCATCTTGACAAATATATGAATAGGATGGGAATAGAAGGATACGGACCCAGGAAGTGTACAAGATTGTAGTTTAGTCGGGCAGTATGGTCGGCACGGGCTTGGAGGGCCGAAGGGCCTGTTCCTGTGCTGTACATTTCTTTGTTCTTTGTAATTAAGTCTTTACATAGAACATAGAACATAGAACAATACAGCGCAGTACAGGCCCTTCGGCCCACGATGTTGCACCAAAACAAAAGCCATCTAACCTACACTATGCCATTATCACCTATATGTTTATCCAATAAACTTTTAAATGCCCTCAATGTTGGCGAGTTCACTACTGTAGCAGGTAGGGCATTCCACGGCCTCACTACTCTTTGCGTAAAGAACCTACCTCTGACCTCTGTCCTATATCTATTACCCCTCAGTTTAAAGTTATGTCCCCTCGTGCCAGCCATATCCATCCACGGGAGAAGGCTCTCACTGTCCACCCTATCCAACCCCCTGATCATTTTGTATGCCTCTATTAAGTCTCCTCTTAACCTTCTTCTCTCCAACGAAAACAACCTCAAGTCCATCAGCCTTTCCTCATAAGATTTTCCCTCCATACCAGGCAACATCCTGGTAAATCTCCTCTGCACCCGCTCCAAAGCCTCCACGTCCTTCCTATAATGCGGTGACCAGAACTGTACGCAATACTCCAAATGCGGCCGTACCAGAGTTCTGTACAGCTGCAACATGACCTCCCGACTCCGGAACTCAATCCCTCTACCAATAAAGGCCAACACTCCATAGGCCTTCTTCACAACCCTATCAACCTGCGTGGCAACTTTCAGGGATCTATGTACATGGACACCTAGATCCCTCTGCTCATCCACACTTTCAAGAACTTTACCATTAGCCAAATATTCCGCATTCCTGTTATTCCTTCCAAAGTGAATCACCTCACACTTCTCTACATTAAACTCCATTTGCCACCTCTCAGCCCAGCTCTGCAGCTTATCTATATCCCTCTGTAACCTGCTACATCCTTCCACACTATCGACAACACCACCGACTTTAGTATCGTCTGCAAATTTACTCACCCACCCTTCTGCGCCTTCCTCTAGGTCATTGATAAAAATGACAAACAGCAACTGCCCCAGAACAGATCCTTGTGGTACTCCACTTGTGACTGTACTCCATTCTGAACATTTCCCATCAACCACCACCCTCTGTCTTCTTTCAGCTAGCCAATTTCTGATCCACATCTCTAAATCACCCTCAATCCCCAGCCTCCGTATTTTTTGCAATAGCCTACCGTGGGGAACCTTATCAAACGCTTTGCTGAAATCCATATACACCACATCAACTGCTCTACCCTCGTCTACCTGTTCAGTCACCTTCTCAAAGAACTCAATAAGGTTTGTGAGGCATGACCTACCCTTCACAAAGCCATGCTGACTATCCCTGATCATATTATTCCTATCTAGATGATTATAAATCTTGTCTCTTGTAATCCCCTCCAAGACTTTACCCACTACAGACGTGAGGCTCACCGGTCTATAGTTGCCGGGGTTGTCTCTGCTCCCCTTTTTGAACAAAGGGACCACATTTGCTGTCCTCCAGTCCTCTGGCACTATTCCTGTAGTCAATGATGACATAAAAATCAAAGCCAAAGGTCCAGCAATCTCTTCCCTGGCCTCCCAGAGAATCCTAGGATAAATCCCATCAGGTCCCGGGGACTTATCTATTTTCAGCCTGTCCAGAATTGCCAATACCTCTTCCCTACGTACCTCAATGCCATCTATTCTATTAGCCTGGGGCTCAGCATTCTCCTCCACAACATTATCTTTTTCCTGAGTGAATACTGACGAAAAATATTCATTTAGTATCTCGCCTATCTCTTCAGACTCCACACACAATTTCCCATCCCTGTCCTTGACTGGTCCTACTCTTTCCCTAGTCATTCGCTTATTCCTGACATACCTATAGAAAGCTTTTGGGTTTTCCTTGATCCTTCCTGCCAAATACTTCTCATGTCCCCTCCTTGCTCGTCTTAGCTCTCTCTTTAGATCCTTCCTCGCTACCTTGTAACTATCCATCGCCCCAACCGAAACTTCACACTTCATCTTCACATAGGCCTCCTTCTTCCTCTTAACAAGAGATTCCACTTCCTTGGTAAACCACGGTTCCCTCGCTCGACGCCTTCCTCCTTGTCTGACCGGTACATACTTATCAAGAACACGCAGTAGCTGATCCTTGAACAAGCCCCACTTATCCAGTGTGCCCAACACTTGCAGCCTACTTCTCCACCTTATCCCCCCCAAGTCACGTCTAATGGCATCATAATTGCCCTTCCCCCAGCTATAACTCTTGCCCTGCGGTGTATACTTATCCCTTTCCATCATTAACGTAAACGTCACCGAATTGTGGTCACTGTCCCCAAAGTGCTCTCCTACCTCCAAATTCCAACACCTGGCCTGGTTCATTACCCAAAACCAAATCCAACGTGGCCTCGCCTCTTGTTGGCCTGTCAACATTTTGTTTCAGGAAACCCTCCTGCACACACTGTACAAAAAAACGACCCATCTATTGTACTCGAACTATATCTTTTCCAGTCAATATTTGGAAAGTTAAAGTCTCCCATAATAACTACCCTGTTACTTTCGCTCATATCCAGAATCATCTTCGCCATCCTTTCCTCTACATCCCTAGAACTATTAGGAGGCCTATAAAAAACTCCCAACAGGGTGACCTCTCCTTTCCTGTTTCTAACTTCAGCCCATACTACCTCGGAAGAAGAGTCCCCATCTAGCACCCTCTCCGCCACCGTAATACTGCTCTTGACTAGCAGCGCCACACCTCCCCCTCTTTTGCCTCCTTCTCTGAGCTTACTAAAACACCTAAACCCCGGAACCTGCAACATCCATTCCTGTCCCTGCTCTATCCATGTCTCCGAAATGGCCACAACATCGAAGTCCCAGGTACCAACCCATGCTGCCAGTTCCCCTACCTTGTTTCGTATACTCCTGGCATTGAAGTAGACACACTTCAAACCACCTACCTGAACACTGGCCCCCTCCTGCGACGTCAAATCTGTGCTCCTGACCTCTATACTCTCATTCTCCCTTACCCTAAAACTACAATCCAGGTTCCCATGCCCCTGCTGCATTAGTTTAACCCCCCCCAAAGAGCACTAACAAATCTCCCCCCCAGGATATTTGTGCCCCTCAGGTTCAGATGTAGACCATCCTGTCTGTAGAGGTCCCACCTTCCCCAGAAAGAGCCCCAGTTATCCAAAAATCTGAATCCCTCCCGCCTGCACCATCCCTGTAGCCACGTGTTTAAATGCTCTCTCTCCCTATTCCTCATCTCACTATCACGTGACACGGGCAACAACCCAGAGATAACAACTCTGTTTGTTCTAGTTCTGAGCTTCCATCCTAGCTCCCTGAAAGCCTGCCTGACATCCTTGTCCCCTTTCCTACCTATGTCGTTAGTGCCAATGTGGACCACGACTTGGGGCTGCTCCCCCTCCCCCCAAAGGACCCGGAAAACACGATCCGAGACATCACGTACCCTTGCACCTGGGAGGCAACATACCAAACGTGAGTCTCTCACGCTCCCACAAAATCTCCTATCTGTGCCCCTGACTATAGAGTCCCCAATTACTAATGCTCTGCTCCTCTCCCCCCTTCCCTTCTGAGCAACAGGGACAGACTCTGTGCCAGAGGCCCGTACCCCATGGCTTACCCCTGGTAAGTCGTCCCCCCCACAAGTATCCAAAGCGGTATACTTGTTTCTCAGGGGAACGACCGCAGGGGATCCCTGCACTGACTGCTTTTTCCCAGTCCCTCTTACAGTTACCCACCTATCTCCAATCTTTGGTGTAACTAATTCCCTGAAGCTGCTATCTATGACCCCTTCTGCCTCCCGAATGATCCGAAGTTCTTCCAACTCCAGTTCCCTAACTCGGTCTTGGAGGAGCTGGAGTTGGCAGCACTTCCTGCAGGTAAAATCAGCAGGGACACTAACTGCATCCCTCACCTCAAACATCCTGCAGGAGGAACATTGCACTCCCTTCCCTGCCATTCCTCTAACTTTCTACCAAGATCTGGCTTTTAATAAAATTAAATTTTTATAAAAAATAATAATAATATAATAAAATATGGTACTTACCTCAGACCAATGGGTTTTATTATTAGGTTAGAGGAGGAGGGTGGGTGGGAGACACTACACGTGTAGTGTCTCGGGTTTCCTCTCCACCAGAATTTATTGGTGAGGGTCTTCCCAGACGTCCGCGGGTCGACTTCCTGTTCCCGCCTAAAAAACTAATTTAAAAAAAAAAAGAAAAATTCTCAGCTCCTGCTGAAATTGACTAACCAGCCAGCTCCACTCCCGCCGAAATTGACTGGCCTGCCCCTGCAAAGACAAGTGCTTTTAAAGGTTGACTTACCTCCCAGCAACCTCCTTCCGCAATGCTCCCGCTGAAACTGACTCACCAGCTGTTCTCACGCCGAAATCGACTGGCCTGCCCCTGCAAAGACAAGTGCTTTTAAAGGTTGACTTACCTCCCAGCAACCTCCTTCCGCAATGCTCCCGCTGAAACTGACTCACCAGCTGTTCTCACGCCGAAATCGACTGGCCTGCCCCTGCAAAGACAAGTGCTTTTAAGGGTTGCCTTACCTCCCAGCAACCTCCTTCCGCAATGCTCCCGCTGAAACTGACTCACCAGCTGTTCTCACGCCGAAATCGACTGGCCTGCCCCTGCAAAGACAAGTGCTTTTAAAGGTTGACTTACCTCCCAGCAACCTCCTTCCGCAATGCTCCCGCTGAAACTGACTCACCAGCTGTTCTCACGCCGAAATCGACTGGCCTGCCCCTGCAAAGACAAGTGCTTTTAAAGGTTGACTTACCTCCCAGCAACCTCCTTCCGCACTGCTCCCGCTGAAACTGACTCACCAGCTGATTTTCCCGCCGAAATCGACTGGCCTGCCCCTGCAAAGACAAGTGCTTTTAAAGGTTGACTTACCTCCTTTACAGATCCAGAGATAGGGGTAACCCCAAAATAAAGAGGTGTGAATTCTCTCAAGCCAGGACAATTGGTAGAATTTTGCAAGTCCAGGTCAGATGGTGGGGGATGAATGTAATGCGACATGAATCCAAGGTCCAGTTGAGGCCGTACTCATGTGTGCGGGACTTGGCTATAAGTTTCTGCTCGGCGATTTTGCGTTGTCGCGCGTCCTGAAGGCCGCCTTGGAGAACGCTTACCCGGAGATCAGAGGCTGAATGCCCTTGACTGCTGAAGTGTTCGCCGACTGGAAGGGAACATTCCTGCCTGGCGATTGTCGCATGATGTCCGTTCATCCGTTGTCGCAGCGTATGCATGGTCTCGCCAATGTACCAAGCTTCGGAACATCCTTTCCTGCAGCGCATGAGGTAGACAACGTTGATCGAATCGCACGAGTATGTACCGCGTACCTGGGGGGTGGTGTTCTCACGTGTAATGGTGGTACCCATGGCGATGATCCGGCAGAGATTGCCATGGCAGGGTTGTGTGGTGTTGTGGTCGCTGTTCTGAAGGCTGGGTAGTTTGCTGCAAACAATGGTTTGTTTGAGGTTGCGTGGTTGTTTGAAGGCAAGTAGTGGGGGTGTGGGGATGACCTTGGCAAGATGTTCATCTTCATTGGTGACCTGTTGAAGGCTGCAAAGAAGATGTCGTAGTTTCTCCGCCCCAGGGAAGTACTGGACGACAAAGGGTACTTTGTCGGTTGTGTCCTGTGTTTGTCTTCTGAGGAGGTCGGTGCGGTGTTTTGCTGTGGCGCGTTGGGACTGTCGATCAGTGAGTCGAGCGCCATATCCCGTTTGTACGAGGGCATCTTTCAGCGTCTGTAGATGATGTCTGTTACGCTCCTCCTTGTCTGAGCAGATCCTGTGTATACGGAGGGCTTGTCCTTAGGGGATGGCTTCTTTAATGTGTTTAGGGTGGAAGCTGGAGAAGTGGAGCATCGTGAGGTTATCCGTGGGCTTGCGGTAAAGCAAAGTGCTGAGGTGACCGTCTTTGATGGAGATGAGTGTGTCCAAGAATGCAACCGATTTTGGAGAGTAGTCCATGGTGAGCCTGATGGTGGGATGGAACTTATTGATGTCATCGTTTCAGTGATTCTTCGCCGTGGGTCCAATGGAAAAAAATGTCATCGATGTATCTGGGGTATAACGTCGGTTGAAGGTCGTGTGCGGTGAGGAAGTCTTGTTCAAACTTGTGCATGAAGATGTTGGCATATTGAGGTGCGGATTTGGTCCCCATGGCTGTTCCGTGTGTCTGGATGAAGAACTTGTTGTCGAAGGTGAATTGCCATTGTGATCCAGAATGAAGCGGATGAGTTGCAGAATTGCGTTTGGAGATTGGCAGTTGTCGGTGTTGAGTACTGAGGCTGTTGCAGCAATGCCGTCGTCATGGGGAATGCTGGTCTGGAGTGCCGAGATGTCCATTGTGACGAGGAATGTTCCTGGTTCAATTGGTCCAAGGGTGCTGAGTTTCTGTAGGAAGTCCGTCGTGTCGCGACAGAAACTGGGCGTTTCTTGTACGATGGGTTTCAAGATGCCCTCCATGTAGCCAGAGAGGTTCTCACACAGGGTCCCATTGCCTGAAACGATAGGACAGCCTGGTGTGTGAGAACCATTGTGTGAGAACAGTCAATGTTTAGGCCATCAGCACCATTATTGGAGATCAGCTCCTGCGAACGGCAGTCTTTGTTCAAAACTGGCTGCAGCAGACAAACTGACTGTTGGCTCAATTGTGTTAGCTTAGCTGGACTGTTTTTGTGATGCAAGGTGTCTTACACTCCAGGACCTTTGAGGTGTTAGCCATTGTTCACTTTTTTTTTTTTAATTTCATTCGGTTTTTAACATAATCGAGCAGATAGATATAAATGGGTACGATATAATTGGGATTACGGAGACATGGCTGCGGGGTTACCAGTGTAGCCATCTGGGATGGCCACTTACAAAGTAAACATGGATACTCGCAAAGACTCAAGGGAAATATGGCCAATACAGGATTCAGGCAAACTCAGAGCCGGAATGTATATTTGCTGACAGAGAACCAGACAGTTTCAAAACCCCTAGCCGATTTGCATTCTCATGACCCATTTCCCCAGGACAAAGGACTGGTACTCAGGTATCAGTTACAATTCCAGACACATCGGTGCCACTCCCTTCACCCAGGAAGCCCAAACGGCCAAGGTCAATGACCGCTCAGGACACGCCCAGCCATCAAGGCACCCGCCCCTTTATTGGTTCAAATCAAAGGCAAATCGTGTCCTGTCTGGCACAATTGCGAGGCACAGAGGAGGTCGTGAGGACGCTCCGCAGACAGCTTGTAGAGAAAGAGGAGAAGAGTGAGGGAAACGTTAGCAAGCATGAAAAGGTTAATGAGCAACTCCGAGAGCAGCTAGCAGCAAAAGACAAGGAGATGGCTGATGTCAAACAGGCACACCAATCTTGTCTAGTTCACCTAAGCAGCTTTCAGACACAATATGATAAGGCCTACCAAGATACATAACGTGCAGTCTTGGTAAGAGACGAGACGGAACAACAAGTAGAACAGTTAAAGAAGCAATGCACAGACTTAAAGGCAGCTTTACAAGCACTCCACAGTTCCACAACGGAACAAAGGCAGAGTTTGCTAGACCACGCCAAATGCAGGCAGCAAATTGCACGGTTACAGTCACTGTTCTCAGTGCAAAATGGTTTCATAGAACATAGAACAGTACAGCACAGAACGGGCCCTTCAGCTCTCGATGTTGTGCCGAGCATTGTCCGAAACCAAGATCAAGCTATCCCACTCCCTGTCATTCTGGTGTGCTCCATGTGCCTATCCAATAACCGCTTGAAAGTTCCTAAAGTGTCCGACTCCACTATCACAGCAGGCAGTCCATTCCACACCCTAACCACTCTCTGAGTAAAGAATCTACCTCGGACATCCCTCTTATATCTCCCACACTGAATCTTATGCCCCTTGTAACAGCTACATCCACCGAGGAAATAGTCTCTGAACGCCCACTCTATCTATCC
Organism: Scyliorhinus torazame; assembly: GCF_047496885.1. Classification (NCBI taxonomy): domain Eukaryota; kingdom Metazoa; phylum Chordata; class Chondrichthyes; order Carcharhiniformes; family Scyliorhinidae; genus Scyliorhinus; species Scyliorhinus torazame. The sequence continues at coordinate 23,908 of NW_027308475.1, forward strand.
CCCTCACTATCTTATAAACCTTTATTAAGTCGCCGCTCATCCTCCTCCGCTCCAAAGAGAAAAGCCCTAGCACCTTCAACCTTTCCTCAAGAGACTTATCCTGCAAACCAGGCAGCATCCTGGTAAATTTCCTTTGCACCCTTTCCAATGCTTCCACATCCTTCCTATAATGGTGACCAGAACTCCACACAATACTCCAAATGTGGTCTCACCAGGGACATGTATAGTTGCAGCATAACCCTGCGGCTCTTAAACTCAAGCCCCTGTTAATAAACGCTGACGCACTATAAGCCTTCTTCACGACTCTATCCACTTGAGTGGCAACCTTGAGTGGGACATTAACCCCAAGATCTCTCTGTTCCTCCACATTTCTCAGAACCCTGCCATTGACCCTGTAATCCGCATTCAAATTTTTTCTACCCAAATGAATCACCTCGCACTTATCAGGGTTAAACTCCATCTGCCATTTTTCGGCCCAGCTCTGCATCCTATCAATGTCTCTTTGCAGCCTACAACAGCCCTCCACCTCATCCACTATTCCACCAATCTTGGTGCCATCAGCAAATTTACTGACCCACCCTTCAGCACCCTCCTCCAAGTCATAGATAAAAATCACAAATAGCAGAGGACCCAGCACTGATCCCTGTGGTACACCGCTGGTAACTGGTCTCCAGTCTGAACATTTTCCATCCACCACCACCCTCTGTCTTCTATGTGATAGCCAGTTACTTATCTAATTGGCCAAATTTCCCTCTATCCCACACCTCCTTACTTTCTTCATGAGCCGACAATGGGGAACCTTATCAAACGCCTTACTAAAATCCATGCATACGACATCAACTGCTCTACCTTCATCTACACACTTAGTTACCTCCTCAAAGAATTCAATCAAATTTGTGAGGCAAGACCTACCCTTCACGAATCCGTGTTGACTATCCCGGATTAAGCTGCATCTTTCCAAATGGTCATGAATCCTATCCTTCAGCACTTTTTCCATTATCTTCCCCACCACCGAAGTAAGACTAACTGGCCTATAATTACCAGGGTCATTCCTATTCCCTTTCTTGAACAGAGGAACAGCATTCGCCACTCTCCATGCCTCTGGCACCATCCCTGTGGACAGCGAGGACCCAAAGATCAAAGCCAAAGGCTCTGCAATCTCATCCCTTGCCTCCCAAAGAATCCTTGGGCATATCTTTGGCTAACAGGGTTAAGGAAAATCCCAAATCCTTTTATTCGTATATGAGGAGCAAGAGGGTAACTAGAGAAAGGATTGGCCCACTCAAAGACAAAAGAGGGAATTTATGCGTGGAGTCAGAGGAAATGGGTGAGATTCTTAATGAGTACTTTGCATCGGTATTCACCAAGGAGAGAGACATGACGGATGTTGAGGCTTGTGGATGTTTAAATACTCTAGGTCAAGTCGGCATAAGGAAGGTGGAAGTTTTGGGTATTCTAAAAGGCATTAAGGTGGACAAGTCCCCAGGTCCGGATGCGATCTATCCCAGGTTACTGAGGGAAGCGAGGGACGAAATAGCTGGGGCCTTAACAGATATCTTTGCAGCATCCTTGGGCACGGGTGAGGTCCCGGAGGACTGGAGAATTGCTTATGTTGTCCCTTTGTTTAAGAAGGGTAGCAGCGATAATCCAGGGAATTATAGACTTGTGAGCTTGACGGCAGTGGTTGGCAAACTGTTGGATACTGAGGGATAGGATCTATTCACATTTGGAAGAAAATAGACTTATCAGTGATAGACAGCATGGTTTTGTGCAGGGAAGGTCATGTCTTACAAACCTAATAGAATTCTTTGAGGAAGTGACAAAGCTAATTGTTGAGGGAAAGGCTGTAGATGTCATATAAATGGACTTCAGTAAGGCGTTTGATAATGTTACCCATGGCAGGTTGATGGAAAAAGTGAAGTCGAATGGGGTTCAGGGTGTACTAGCTAGATGGATAAAGTATTGGCTGGACAACAGGAGACAGATAGTAGTGGTGGAAGGGAGTGTCTCAAAATGGAGAAAGGTGACTAGCGGTGTTCCACAGGGATCCGTGCTCGGACCACTGTTGTTTGTGATATACTTAGATGATCTGGACGAAGGTATAGGTGGTCTGATTAGCAAGTTTGCAGGTGATACTAAGATTGGTGAAGTTGCAGATAGCGAGGAGGACTGTCAGAGAATACAGCAAAATATAGATAGATTGGAGAGTTGGGCAGAGAAATGGCAGATGGAGTTCAATCCAGGCAAATGCGAGGTGATGCATTTTGGAAGATCTAATTCAAGAGCGGACTATATGGTCAATGGAAGAGTCCTGGGGAAAATTGATGTACAGAGAGATCTGGGAGTTCAGGTCCATTGTACCCTGAAGGTGGCAACGCAGGTCGATAAAGAGTGGTCAAGAAGGCATACAGCATGCTTGCCTTCATCGGGGTATTGAGTACAAGAGTCGGCAGGTCATGTTACAGTTGTATAGGACTTTGGTTCGGCCACATTTGGAATGCTGCATGCAGTTCTGGTCGCCACATTACCAGAAGGATGTGGATGCTTTAGAGAGGGTGCAGAGGGGTTCACCGGGATGTTGCCTGGTATGGAGGGTGTTAGCTATGAAGAAAGGTTGAGTAGAATAGGATTGTTTTCGTTGGAAGGACAGAGGTTGAGGGGGGACCTGATTGAGGTCTACACAATTATGAGAGGTATGGACAGGGTGGATAGCAACAAGCTTTTTCCAAGAGTGGGGGTGTCAATTACAAGGGGTCACGATTTCAAAGTGAGAGGGGGAAAGTTTAAGGGAGATGTGCGTGGAAAGTTTTTTACGCAGAGGGTGGTGGGTGCCTGGAACGCTTTGCCAACGGAGATGGTAGAGGCAGGCACGATAGCATCATTTAAGATGCATCTCGACAGATATATGAATGGGCGGGGGGCAGCGGGAAGTAGATCCTTGGAAAATAGGCGACAGATTTAGATCAAGGATCTGGATCGGCGCAGGCTGGGAGGGCAGAAGGGCCGGTTCCTGTGCTATAATTTCCTTTTCTCTTTGTTATCCCATCTGGCCCAGGGGACTTGTCGACCCTCAGGTTTTTCAAAATTGCTCATACATCCTTCCTCAAAACATCTACTTCCTCCAGCCTACCCGCCGGAATCACACTCTCATCCTCAAAAACATGGCCCCTCTCCTTTGTGAACTCTGAAGAAAAGTATTCTTTCAACGCCTCTCCTATTTCTTCTGACTCCATGCACAAGTTCCCACTACTGTCCTTGACCGGCCCTACCCTCACTCTGGTCATTCTTTTATTTCTCACATAAGAGTAAAAGCCTTGGGGTTCTCCTTGATCTGACCCGCCAAGGACTTCTCATGCCCCCTCCTAGCTCTCCTAAGCCCTTTTTTCAGGTCATTCCTTGCTACCTGGTAACCCTCAAGCGACCCTACTGAAGCTTGTTTTCTCATCCTTCCATACTCTTCCTTTTTCCTCTTGACAAGCCATTCAACCTCTTTTGTGAACCATGGTTCCCTCACACGGCCATTTCCTCCCTGCCTGACAGCGACATGCCTATCAAGGACACGCTGTATTTGTTCCTTGGACAAGCTCCACTTTTCATTTGTGCCTTTCCCTGACAGTTTCTGTTCCCATCTTATGCTCCTTAATTCTTGCCTAATCGCAACATAATTACCCCTCCCCCAATTATAAACCTTGCCCTGCCGTATGGCACCATCCCACTCCATTGCAATAGTGAAAGACACCGAATTGTGGTCACTATCTCCAAAGTGCTCTCCCACAAACAAATCTAACACTTGGCCCGGTTCATTACCCAGTACCAAATCCAATGTGGCCCCCTCTCTTGTTGGCCTATCCACATATTGTGTCAGGAAACCCTCCTGCACACACTGTACAAAAACAGCCCCATCCAAACTGTTCGACCGACAGAGGTTCCAATTAATATTTGGAAAGTTAAAGTCACCCATGACAACTACCCTGAGACCTCCACACCTACCCATAATCTGTTTTGTAATTTCTTCCTCCACATCTCTATTACTATTTGGGGGTCTATAGAAAACTCCTAACAATGTGACTGCTCCTTTCCTATTTCTAACTTCGGCTCATATTATCTCAGTAGGCCAATCCCCTTCAAACTGCCTTTCTGCAGCCGTTAAGACATGTTTTATAAGTTCTTATCACATCAGAAATAATTACTGCTACAGAAATAATTTCTGCAGTAAATTATTGCAGAAAATAATTACATTTTCTGCAATTTTAAATCATCTTACTCAGGGACAACTAATTAGAAATTATCATTTTTTCAGGGTAAACAAGTTTCAGATACATTACTGAAACACAACCTGTTACCTACTGTTCAAATACATCAAAGAATAGAGAAAAAAAGAAATTGGTTTCTACTATTCTATCTCATTGTGTTAGTTCATGTAAATTTTACATTAACGATTTTGCTAATTAATTGGTGGTTGGAAGCATAACCTAACCAGTACAATTTTGAGCATTCATTCGGTACAGTTTGACGATTGTAGCTCGAGTGAAACTATCTCCGCCAGTTTCTGTGATGTAAACGGCTGTTTAGCTGAGTGAGATGGAAACAATGGAAAGAAGCAGTGAAGAAATGGAAGAAATTAGCAAAGCAAAGAAAATGGGATCCGGAGACAGTGAGAGATTTACACAAGGAAGGGAGAAGATGACACATTGAAAACAGATTACTTTGAAAACAAAGTGCAAACAAAGCATGATTTTATCTGAGAGTACTGTGTTCTGATAAAGCATTTCATCCCAAATAGCTCCACAGCTCCCCACACCCCAGCAAAAAGCCTGTTTCCAGAGTGTCTGTGAAAAGGCTTTGGAGCTAGGTGCTCAGGGACTGAAATCATCTTTATTCATGTCACAACAGGCTGACATTAACACTGTTTTGTGAGGGCCACGAAGAATGCAGCACGAGTTTTAAGGATACAAAGTAATAACATTTATTTACAATAACATATATATATACATACCCTGGCAAATGTCCTCTGGGTGCCTGTAGCCGCAGGGTCCCGGCTGACTTCCCGGTGTCACAGGCATCGCTGTGCCACCCTGTTCTACCCGCTGCCCTTGAGATGCGTCAGTGTCAGGAGGGGAAGATTTGGAAGAACTGGAAACCACCGTAGTCTCCTTGGTGGCAGGTCCTGGGCTGGCCTCCAGTGCACCCACCTCCCTGGCGGTGCCCGTGGGCACTGATGGACTCCATGGGATGGTGGGGCAGCTGGAGTGAGCTCCAGAAGCCTCTGAGTCATCTGGTTCTGTCAGTCCTGGCAGCTCCCCATTGTCTACACTATGGTGTCGACACCCTCAACGATGATCCTCAGTGACTGGACCATGCTCTGCAATGCCTCGATAACGTCCACCTATGTCTGGGGCATGTCCGTCAGCGACTGCGACATGATGTTGAGGTCCCCAATAATAATAATCTAATAATCTTTGTTAGTGTCACAAGTAGGCTTACATTAACACTGCAATGAAGTTACTGTGAAAAGCTCCTGCGGTGCCTGTTTGTGTACGCTGACGGAGATTTCAGAATGTCCAATTCACCTAACAAGCACGTCTTTCAACACTTCTGGGAGGAAACCAGAGCACATGGAGGAAGCCCACACAGACACGGGGAGAACATGCAGATTCTGCACAAACAGTGACCCAAGCGGGAATCGAACCTGGGACACTGAAGCTGTGAAGCAACAGCGTAGCCACTGTGCTACCGTTCCGCCACAGACCAGGTTGTCACAGACTGTGCCATGTCTTGGGCACCACCACTCAAGACACGAACATTGTCCTCCAGACTTCCCACTGTGGTCGCCACTCAAGCATTGTTGGCCTCGATGCCACGCATTGCTGGCACCAATTCCTGCATCCGAAGGCTTTGGGACTCCTCCAATCAGACTCCTGATTGTCTCGGCTCTGGCCTATCATCCGCATCAGCTCTGGGAGGACCTTGTCTGAGGTTCGGCATTTAACTGGGACCCAGCTTAGTCCTTGAATCAAGAAGATCTCCGACTGCTGTTGTTTGTTCCTGGTGTGCATCCCGAATGGTGCGGTGCTCACCAGGTTGTGCCACAGAAGCCAGTCCACTGCTGTCAGCCACCGAGGTGTGTGTGTCTCTGGACTGGTGGAAGGCGGCGGTGAGAGTTGTGATGCCCCCAATGGTGGTCTCCTCAGAGCTCTCCTCTGAGGTGGTCTCTTGGGTGGCAGGGAAGGGGGAGGGGTGTAAGGATTCCGGATGGCTCGGCCACATCACATGGAGATCCAGCAAGACAATGGACATGTAATCAGTCAGAGGGAAGGATCATTTTGTCAGACATGAACAAGTCACTTGAAACAGGTCATCTGGGTGAAGGGTCAGTGGATCCTCATCTCTCTGGCGCAGGCAAACCTCGCTGTCGGTGACTGTTCGTTACTCAGTCAACCCTGCGATCTCCAGGGTCCGTTCCTCATCAGAGGTAAGGACTCGGATCTCTGGCATCCTGCTTCACCTCCCCCCCTCCCCCAATCTTGGCCCTCTCCTGCTTATTAAGGACGATCTTCTCCTGCTGGGACAAAGAGAGGGCATTGTGAGCTGCAGGCTTGATGGGTCAGGGGGATCTATACCAGGTGGCATGTATGGGCACCGCACCTGGACATGAAGGAATTGTGCTGGTGGGTGCCAGGGGTTTATGACGGACAAGCACGAAAATCAGTTGTGGGGAGGGTGTGAGGTGTCATTTGTGGCAATAATTTTGGAATTTGAGGGGTGGCAGGCAGGACTGATGCCAGGAGAGAGGTGGTAACTTCGCCTCGCAGCTCGGTGGAGGTCATTGGTCTTCTTCGAATATTGGACGATGGACTTCCTGGTCATGAGGCATTGCTGACATTGCTGCTGGTGCTCCGGCCCCCTCGGGGTAACAGGGTGCCCAGTGTCGAGAAGCCTGGCAAGTTTGGCATACCCCAAAGTGAGGAGCAGGTGTGAGGACTGCCATGCTTACGTGTTGATTGCGAGAGAGTGGTGAGAGAGCGTTTAAAAGCAGCTCCCCTTGTTAGCGACGAAAAGCTGAGGTGCGAGTCCGGCGAATCAGGCGACGAGACACCCAGTAATGGCGAGAAACTCATGTGGGCTCATTGTTGGCACTATGTGCGTTTGAATACGGCCGCGATCTCGCCAGTGCAACCGTCAATGAACACCCTGCCAAATGCGCCCAAGATGACATTTTCAAATGTTTCCATTGAATCGCGCCCAATGGTTCAGTCGAGATTGAATGGAGTAGCTAATATTGTATGGAGTTTAGAAGAATGAGCTGTGGTCTCGGGTCCGCTAAGGCTTGTCATAGAGTCATAGATAGAGTCATAGATAGAGTCATAGATCGAGTCATAGGTGTTTACAGCATGGAAACAGGCCCATCGACCCAGCTGGTCCGTGCCACCCATTTTCTATCACTAAGCTAGTCCCACTTGCCTGCATTTAGCCCATATCCCTCTATACCCACTCTGCCCATGTAACTGATTAACTGCTTTTTAAAGGACAAATTTGTACCCGCCTCTACCACTGCCTCTGGCAGCCCATTCCAAATGCTCACCACCCTCTGGGTGACAAAATTCCCCCTCTGGTCTCTTTTGTATCTCTCTCCTCTCACCTTAAATCTATGCCCTCTAGTTCTAGACTCCTCTACCTTTGGGAAAAGATGTTGACTATCTACCTTATCGATGCTCCTCATTATCTTATAGCCCTCTACAAGATCACCCTAAACCCAGCTTATCCAGCCTCTCCTTATAACTCAGACCATCAAGTCCTGGTAGCATCCTTGTAAATCTCTTCTGCACTCTTTCTAATTTAACAATATCCTTCCTATAATAGAGTGACCAGAACTGAACACAGTGTTCCATGTGTGGTTTTACCAATGTCTTGTACAACCTCAACAAGACGTTCCAACTCCTGTATTCAGTATCCTGAGTGCTTTCTTCACCACCCTGTCTACCTGCGGCTCCACCTTCAAGGAGCTATGAACCTGTATTCCCAGAACTCTTTGTTCTGTAACTCTCCCCAACTCCCTACCATTAACTGAAAAGGTCCTGCCCTGATTTGATCTACCAAAATGCTTCACCTCACATTTATCCAAATTAAACTCCATCTGCCATTCATCGGCCCACAGGCACAATTGGTCAAGAGCCTGTTGCAATCTTATATAACCTTCTTCACCATCCACTATGCCACTAATCTTGGCGTTATCTGCAAACTTACTAACCATGCCCCCTACATTCTCATCCAAATCATTTATATATACATCATAAATAACAATGGACCCAGCACCGATCCCTGAGGCACACCGCTGGTCACAGGCCTGCAGTTTGAAAAACAACCCTCCACAACCACCCTTTGGCTTTGGTCGCCAAGCCAATTTTGTATCCAATTGGCTACCTCGCCCTGGATTCCGTGAGATTAAACCTTTTGCAAAAACCTGTCAAAGGCCTTGCTAAAGTCTGTGCAGACAATGTCGACCGCACTGCCCTCATCTACCTCATTGGTTACCCCTTCAAAAAACTCAATCAAATTTGTGAGCCATGACTTTCCCCTAACAAAGCCATGCTGACTTTCCCTAATTAGCCCTTGCCTGTCTAAATGTCTAGATCCCGTCCCTCAGAATACCTTCTGACGGGCAGCACGGTGGCGCAGTGGTAGCATTGCAGTCTCACGGTGCTGCGGTCCCAGGTTCGATCACAGATCTGGGTTTCTGTCTGTGTGGAGTTTACACATTCTCCCCGTGTTTGCGTGGGTTTCGCCCCCACAACCCAAAGATGTGCAGGGTCGGTAGACTGAACATGCTAAATTGCCCTTAATTGGAAAAAATGAATTGGGTACTCTAAAATTATTTTAAAAAAGAATACCTTCTGACAATTTACCCACTACAGAAGTAAGACTCACTGATCGGTAGATCCCGGGCTTATCCATACAGCCCTTCTTAAACAACATTTGCTCTGCTTCAATCTCCTGTGGCTTGTGCTGGAGAATAAGTGGATGGAAGGAGAGCACAGCACAAAGGATTGGATGGCTGCAGCCAACAGGGTGAGTGAGGTACAGGTGCTGTCACCCCATTTTCTAAAGTGGACAACTGCCTCAGTGTGGTGGGCTGCATTTCCACATATATCCAACAGGGGTCAGTGTCTGGACACAATGCACAGGAGAAAAATGGTCAGGGCCTGACCAGAATTTTCAGACGAGTGCTCAAAAGCAAATAGTGCTTTGCAGGTGAGAACAGCAACTCTTTTGTGAGGACCATTGGAGAAGGACTGATAAGCTTGGTCACGTACCTATAAAAAGATTTGTACTTTTGACTTTCACAACTCCTCGCTTTAAAGAGGGCAAGTTGTACCTTTCTGTAATACCCTGTAATATTATGTTAAGCTGAAGGTGGACATAGACATGTTTTGTAAGTTCTTATCACATCAAAAATAATTATTTCTGCAGTAAATTATTGCAGAGAATAATTACATTTTCTGCAATTTTAAATCATCTTACTCAGGGACAACTAATTAGAAATTATCACTTTTTCAGGGTAAACAAGTTTCAGATACATTACTGAAACACAACCTGTTACCTACTATTCAAATGCATCAAAGAATAGAGAAAAAAAGCAATTAAGTTTCTATTATTGTATCTCATTGTGTTAGTTCATGTAAATTTTACATCAACGATTTTGCTAATTAATTGGTGGCGAGAAGAATAACCTAACCAGTACAATTTTGAGCATTCTTTCAGTACAATTTGACGATTGTAGCTAGAGTGAAACTATCTCCGCCAGTTTCTGTGATGTAAACCGCTGTTTAGCTGAGTGAGATGGAAACAATGGAAAGAAGCATTGAAGAAATGGAAGACATTAGCAAAGCAAAGAAAATGGGATCCGGAGACATTGAGAGCTTTACACAAGGAAGTGAGAAGATGGCACATTGAAAACAGATTACATTGAAAACAAAGACACCCTGTGGATCAGGTCTGCCATTAAAACAGAAAGTGCAGACAAAGCACGATTTGACCTGAGAGCAAAGCACGATTTGATCTGTGTTCTGATAAAGCATTTCATCCCAAATAGCTCCACAGCTCCCCACACCCCAACAAAAAGCCTGTTTCCAGATTGTCTGTGTAAAGGCTTTGGAGCTCGGTTGCTCAGTGACTGAAATCATCTTTATTCATGTCACAACAGGCTGACATTAACACTGCGATGAAGTTACTGTGAAAAAAGATGGTCCATTAAGATGATCAAAAATAATTTGACCAGGGTAGCACGGTGGCGCAGTGGGTTAGCACTGCGGCCTCACGGCGCCGAGGTCCCAGGATTGATCCCGGCTCTGTGTGGAGTTTGCACATTCGCCCTGTGTTTGCGTGGGTTTCGCGCCCAGAACCCAAAAATGTGCAAGCTTGGTGGATTGGCCATGCCAAATTGCCCCTCAATTGGAAAAAATGAATTGGGTACTCTAAATTTAAAAACAAAAAAATGATTTGACTTAATAAAGCTCTAAACTGCAAGTTTTCTTTATTTATTTATTAACTTTAGAGTACCCATTTCTTTTTTTTCCAATTAGCGTTGGCCAATTGCCCTACCCTGCTCATCTTTTTGCGTTTTGGGGGTAAGACCAGTGCAGACACGGGGAGAAGGTGCAAACTCCACGCAGACAGTGACCCGGGTCCGGGATCGAACCCAGGTCTTGGGCGGCGTGAGACTGCAGTGCTGCCCAAAATTGCATGTTTTCTATGGCAAGAAGGACATGAGATCAAGGGCGCAATCTAACGGCCGCGCCAGACTCTAATCCGAGTCAGCCGGTTAGATCGCGGCAAGTCCAAAATCAGGTACTGCGCCGGGCGTCGACAGGTTTCCGATCTAACCGGCCCGCTCCCATTGGCGAGACCCGGATCCCGCGTGACGAGAAACCAATAATCACCAATTAAGGCCAATCTCTATCCCATTAACGGGGTGGACCACCTATATAACTGCCTCCCGTAATCTACCCAACTCCCCAGCGAGTGGTCACGTGGGCGTCCTTTAGCACCTATTTAAAAATGTGAAGCTGGCACAACGGCTGCTGTGGGGATTGTATGAGGTGAGTAGTCAACTTGGAAAATTGGCGGTCATCTCCGAGGAATTGGGGCTGTTGCCAGTGTGCTGGGGGAGGCGGGGGTCGCCCCTTGATTGGGTGGGCGAGGGGCTCAGCGTCCGCAGGTCCAACATGCCACCCCCTGGATAGCGTATACCCCTACCAGAGGCAACTTTTGCTTCTGCCTCTCTGTTCCATCGAACAGCCGAGGACAGAACCCCGCAGCATGTGCCCTCATGGTGGCGTGACAGTCCAGGCAGCCAGAGGCCGGAGAAGGCAATGGCAGCAGCAATAGAGGCCCAAGGAGGCGCCAATGTGCAGGGGCCCACCCCACATCCTGAGGACCCTGTCGCCCATTGGGCCAGGGAGGGATGCAGAGGGGGAGGCCGGCGACGGACAACGTGTACAGGCATCGCTGGTCTGTCAAAGAGACAGCATGTGCTGCAGGAGCTCTGAGTCAACAAGGAGACTGTGCGGCACCTGTGCCATGTCATGGCGGCCTTGGCACCATGTGGAGGAGGATACCCACTCACATCAAGGTCACCGCAGCCCTGAATTTCCAGAGCTTGAATGGGGACTTGTGTGGCATATCACAACCAACAGCCCACAATTGCATCCATTAAGTCAGAGATGCCCTGTTTGCCGGGGAGCTGACTATACAAACTTTGACCTGGACCAAGCCCATCTAGATACCCGGGCAGCAGGATTCGCTGTGTTTGCGTGGGTTTCGCCCCCACAACCCAAAGATGTGCAGGGTAGGTGGACTGAACATGCTAAATTGCCCTTAATTGGAAAAAATGAATTGGGTACTCTAAAATTATTTTAAAAAAGAATACCTTCTGACAATTTATCCACTACAGAAGTAAGACTCAACCGATCGGTAGATGCCGGGATTATCCATACAGCCCTTCTTAAACAACATTTGCTCTGCTTCAATCTTCAGGCACCTCTCCTGTGGCTTGTGCTGGAGAATAAGTGGATGGAAGGAGAGCACAGCACAAAGGATTGGATGGCTGCAGCCAACAGGGTGAGTGAGGTACAGGTGCTGTCACCCCATTTTCGAAAGTGGACAACTGCCTCAGTGTGGTGGGCTGCATTTCCACATATATCCAACAGGGGTCAGTGTCTGGACACAATGCACAGGAGAAAAATGGTCAGGGCCTGACCAGAATTTTCAGACGAGTGCTCAAAAGCAAATAGTGCTTTGCAGGTGAGAACAGCAACTCTTTTGTGAGGACCATTGGAGAAGGACTGATAAGCTTGGTCACGTACCTATAAAAAGATTTGTACTTTTGACTTTCACAACTCCTCGCTTTAAAGAGGGCAAGTTGTACCTTTCTGTAATACCCTGTAATATTATGTTAAGCTGAAGGTGGACATAGACATGTTTTGTAAGTTCTTATCACATCAAAAATAATTATTTCTGCAGTAAATTATTGCAGAGAATAATTACATTTTCTGCAATTTTAAATCATCTTACTCAGGGACAACTAATTAGAAATTATCACTTTTTCAGGGTAAACAAGTTTCAGATACATTACTGAAACACAACCTGTTACCTACTATTCAAATGCATCAAAGAATAGAGAAAAAAAGCAATTAAGTTTCTATTATTGTATCTCATTGTGTTAGTTCATGTAAATTTTACATCAACGATTTTGCTAATTAATTGGTGGCGAGAAGAATAACCTAACCAGTACAATTTTGAGCATTCTTTCAGTACAATTTGACGATTGTAGCTAGAGTGAAACTATCTCCGCCAGTTTCTGTGATGTAAACCGCTGTTTAGCTGAGTGAGATGGAAACAATGGAAAGAAGCATTGAAGAAATGGAAGACATTAGCAAAGCAAAGAAAATGGGATCCGGAGACATTGAGAGCTTTACACAAGGAAGTGAGAAGATGGCACATTGAAAACAGATTACATTGAAAACAAAGACACCCTGTGGATCAGGTCTGCCATTAAAACAGAAAGTGCAGACAAAGCACGATTTGACCTGAGAGCAAAGCACGATTTGATCTGTGTTCTGATAAAGCATTTCATCCCAAATAGCTCCACAGCTCCCCGCACCCCAGCAAAAAGCCTGTTTCCAGATTGTCTGTGTAAAGGCTTTGGAGCTCGGTTGCTCAGTGACTGAAATCATCTTTATTCATGTCACAACAGGCTGACATTAACACTGCGATGAAGTTACTGTGAAAAAAGATGGTCCATTAAGATGATCAAAAATAATTTGACCAGGGTAGCACGGTGGCGCAGTGGGTTAGCACTGCGGCCTCACGGCGCCGAGGTCCCAGGATTGATCCCGGCTCTGGGTGGAGTTTGCACATTCGCCCTGTGTTTGCGTGGGTTTCGCGCCCACAACCCAAAAATGTGCAAGCTTGGTGGATTGGCCATGCCAAATTGCCCCTCAATTGGAAAAAATGAATTGGGTACTCTAAATTTAAAAACAAAAAAATGATTTGACTTAATAAAGCTCTAAACTGCAAGTTTTCTTTATTTATTTATTAACTTTAGAGTACCCATTTCTTTTTTTTCCAATTAGCGTTGGCCAATTGCCCTACCCTGCTCATCTTTTTGCGTTTTGGGGGTAAGACCAGTGCAGACACGGGGAGAAGGTGCAAACTCCACGCAGACAGTGACCCGGGTCCGGGATCGAACCCAGGTCTTGGGCGGCGTGAGACTGCAGTGCTGCCCAAAATTGCATGTTTTCTATGGCAAGAAGGACATGAGATCAAGGGCGCAATCTAACGGCCGCGCCAGACTCTAATCCGAGTCAGCCGGTTAGATCGCGGCAAGTCCAAAATCAGGTACTGCGCCGGGCGTCGACAGGTTTCCGATCTAACCGGCCCGCTCCCATTGGCGAGACCCGGATCCCGCGTGACGAGAAACCAATAATCACCAATTAAGGCCAATCTCTATCCCATTAACGGGGTGGACCACCTATATAACTGCCTCCCGTAATCTACCCAACTCCCCAGCGAGTGGTCACGTGGGCGTCCTTTAGCACCTATTTAAAAATGTGAAGCTGGCACAACGGCTGCTGTGGGGATTGTATGAGGTGAGTAGTCAACTTGGAAAATTGGCGGTCATCTCCGAGGAATTGGGGCTGTTGCCAGTGTGCTGGGGGAGGCGGGGGTCGCCCCTTGATTGGGTGGGCGAGGGGCTCAGCGTCCGCAGGTCCAACATGCCACCCCCTGGATAGCGTATACCCCTACCAGAGGCAACTTTTGCTTCTGCCTCTCTGTTCCATCGAACAGCCGAGGACAGAACCCCGCAGCATGTGCCCTCATGGTGGCGTGACAGTCCAGGCAGCCAGAGGCCGGAGAAGGCAATGGCAGCAGCAATAGAGGCCCAAGGAGGCGCCAATGTGCAGGGGCCCACCCCACATCCTGAGGACCCTGTCGCCCATTGGGCCAGGGAGGGATGCAGAGGGGGAGGCCGGCGACGGACAACGTGTACAGGCATCGCTGGTCTGTCAAAGAGACAGCATGTGCTGCAGGAGCTCTGAGTCAACAAGGAGACTGTGCGGCACCTGTGCCATGTCATGGCGGCCTTGGCACCATGTGGAGGAGGATACCCACTCACATCAAGGTCACCGCAGCCCTGAATTTCCAGAGCTTGAATGGGGACTTGTGTGGCATATCACAACCAACAGCCCACAATTGCATCCATTAAGTCAGAGATGCCCTGTTTGCCGGGGAGCTGACTATACAAACTTTGACCTGGACCAAGCCCATCTAGATACCCGGGCAGCAGGATTCGCTGTGTTTGCGTGGGTTTCGCCCCCACAACCCAAAGATGTGCAGGGTAGGTGGACTGAACATGCTAAATTGCCCTTAATTGGAAAAAATGAATTGGGTACTCTAAAATTATTTTAAAAAAGAATACCTTCTGACAATTTATCCACTACAGAAGTAAGACTCAACCGATCGGTAGATGCCGGGATTATCCATACAGCCCTTCTTAAACAACATTTGCTCTGCTTCAATCTTCAGGCACCTCTCCTGTGGCTTGTGCTGGAGAATAAGTGGATGGAAGGAGAGCACAGCACAAAGGATTGGATGGCTGCAGCCAACAGGGTGAGTGAGGTACAGGTGCTGTCACCCCATTTTCGAAAGTGGACAACTGCCTCAGTGTGGTGGGCTGCATTTCCACATATATCCAACAGGGGTCAGTGTCTGGACACAATGCACAGGAGAAAAATGGTCAGGGCCTGACCAGAATTTTCAGACGAGTGCTCAAAAGCAAATAGTGCTTTGCAGGTGAGAACAGCAACTCTTTTGTGAGGACCATTGGAGAAGGACTGATAAGCTTGGTCACGTACCTATAAAAAGATTTGTACTTTTGACTTTCACAACTCCTCGCTTTAAAGAGGGCAAGTTGTACCTTTCTGTAATACCCTGTAATATTATGTTAAGCTGAAGGTGGACATAGACATGTTTTGTAAGTTCTTATCACATCAGAAATTATTACTTCTGCAGAAATAATTTCTGCAGTAAATTATTGCAGAGAATAATTACATTTTCTGCAATTTTAAATCATCTTACTCAGGGACAACTAATTAGAAATTATCATTTTTTCAGGATAAACAAGTTTCAGATACATTACTGAAACACAACCTGTTACCTACTATTCAAATGCATCAAAGAATAGAGAAAAAAAGCAATTGGTTTCTATTATTCTATCTCATTGTGTTAGTTCATGTAAATTTTACATTAACGATTTTGCTAATTAATTGGTGGCTAGAAGCATAACCTAACCAATACAATTTTGTACGAAGTCTTACAACACCAGGTTAAAGTCCAATTGCAAAGAAGTATACCGACAACTGAACAACCAAGAACACTACAGACAGTTACCCGCAGATCCGACCAAGAAACACATCCTCCAACTTAACAGACTGATCAAGACCTTGGATCCAGATCTTCAGAGCACCCTACGTGCTCTCATCCCACGTACTCCCCGCATTGGAGATCTCTACTGCCTCCCGAAAATACATAAGGCCAACACACCAGGCCGCCCTATCGTTTCAGGCAATGGGACCTTGTGTGCGAACCTCTCTGGCTACATGGAGGGCATCTTGAAACCGATCGTACAAGGTACGCCCAGCTTCTGTCGCGACACGACGGACTTCCTACAGAAACTCAGCACCCATGGACCAGTTGAACCAGGAACATTCCTCGTCACAATGGACGTCTCGGAACTCTACACCAGCATCCCCCATGACGACGGCATTGCTGCAACAGCCTCAGTACTCAACACCGACAACTGCCAATCTCCAGAAGCAATTCTGCAACTCATCCGCTTCATTCTGGATCACAACGTCTTCACCTTCGACAACAAGTTCTTCATCCAGACGCACGGAACAGCCATGGGGACCAAATCCGCACCTCAATATGCCAACATCTTCATGCACAAGTTTGAACAAGACTTCCTCACCGCACACGACCTTCAACCGACGTTATACCCCAGATACATCGATGACATTTTTTTCCATTGGACCCACGGCGAAGAATCACTGAAACGATGACATCAATAAGTTCCATCCCACCATCAGGCTCACCATGGACTACTCTCCAAAATCGGTTGCATTCTTGGACACACTCGTCTCCATCAAGGACGGTCAACTCAGCACTTCGCTTTACCGCAAACCCACGGATAACCCCACGATGCTCCACTTCTCCAGCTTCCACCCTAAACACATTAAAGAAGCCATCCCCTATGGACAAGCGCTCCGTATACACAGGATCTGCTCAGACGAGGAGGAGCGTAACAGACATCTACAGACGTTGAAAGATGCCCTCGTACGAACGGGATATGGCACTCGACTCATCGATCGACAGTTCCAATGCGCCACAGCGAAAAACCGCACCGACCTCCTCAGAAGACAAACATGGGACACAACCGACAGAATACCCTTTGTCGTCCAGTACTTCCCCGGAGCGGAGAAACTACGTCATCTTCTTCACAGCCTTCAACACGTCATTGATGACGATGAACATCTTGCCAAGTCATCCCCACACCCCCACTACTTGCCTTCAAACAACCACGCAACCTCAAACAAACCATTGTTTGCAGCAAACTACCCAGTCTTCAGAACAGTGACCACGACACCACACAACCCTGACATGGCAATCTCTGCAAGACGTGCCAGATCATCGACATGGATACCACTATTACACGTGAGAACACCACCCACCAGGTACGCGGTACATACTCGTGCGACTCGGCCAGCGTTGTCTACCTCATACGCTGCAGGAAAGGATGTCCTGAAGCTTGGTACATTGGCGAGACCATGCAGACTCTGCGACAACGAATGAACGGACATCGCGCAACAATCACCAGGCAGGAATGTTCCCTTCCAGTCGGGAAACACTTCAGCAGTCAAGGGCATTCAGCCTCTGATCTCTGGGTAAGCGTTCTCCAAGGCGGCCTTAAGGACGCGCGACAACACAGAATCGCCGAGCAGAAACTTATAGCCAAGTTCCGCACACATGAGTGCGGCCTCAACCGGGACCTGGGATTCATGTCGCATTACATTCATCCCCCACCATCTGGCCTGCGAAATCCTACCAACTGTCCTGGCTTGATACAATTCACACCTCTTTAACCTGGGGCTACCCCATCTCTGGATCTGTAAAGATTTAATCACCTGCTAATGGTCGCATTCCAAGCATTGTTTGGCATCTTTGAATTTGTCTATAAATGTGTTTCTGGAACATACCGCTTCATTCACCTGAGGAAGGAGCAGCGCTCCAAAAGCTAGTGACATCGAAACAAACCTGTTGGACTTCAACCTGGTGTTGTAAGACTTCGTACTGTGATCACCCCAGTCCAACGCCAGCATCTCCACATCAATACAATTTTGAGCATTCTTTCAGTACAATTTGACGATTGTAGCTAGAGTGAAACTATCTCCGCCAGTTTCTGTGATGTAAACCACTGTTTAGCTGAGTGAGATGGAAACAATGGAAAGAAGCATTGAAGAAATGGAAGACATTAGCAAAGCAAAGAAAATGGGATCCGGAGACATTGAGAGCTTTACACAAGGAAGTGAGAAGATGGCACATTGAAAACAGTACGAAGTCTTACAACACCAGGTTAAAGTCCAACAGGTTTGTTTCGATGTCACTAGCTTTCGGAGCGCTCCGAAAGCTAGTGACATCGAAACAAACCTGTTGGACTTTAACCTGGTGTTGTAAGACTTCGTACTGTGCTCACCCCAGTCCAACGCCGGCATCTCCACATTGAAAACAGATTACATTGAAAACAAAGACACCCTGTGGATCAGGTCTGCCATTAAAACAGAAAGTGCAGACAAAGCACGGTTTGATCTGAGAGCAAAGCACGATTTGATCTGTGTTCTGGTAAAGCATTTCATCCCAAATAGCTCCACAGCTCCCACACCCCAGCAAAAAGACTGTTTCCAGATTGTCTGTCAAAAGGCTTTGGAGCTAGGTTGCTCAGTGACTGAAATCATCTTTATTCATGTCACAACAGGCTTACACTAACACTGCGATGAAGTGACTGTGAAAAAAGATGGTCCATTAAGATGATCAAAAATAATTTGACCAGGGTAGCACGGTGGCGCAGTGGGTTAGCACTGCGGCCTCACGGCGCCGAGGTCCCAGGATTGATCCCGGCTCTGGGTGGAGTTTGCACATTCGCCCTGTGTTTGCGTGGGTTTCGCGCCCACAATCCAAAAATGTGCAAGCTAGGTGGATTGGCCATGCCAAATTGCCCCTCAATTGGAAAAAATGAATTGGGTACTCTAAATTTAAAAACAAAAAAATTATTTGACTTAATAAAGCTCTAAACTGCAAGTTTTCTTTATTTATTTATTAACTTTAGAGTACCCATTTCTTTTTTTCCAATTAGCGTTGGCCAATTGACCTACCCTGCTCATCTTTTTGTGTTGCGGGGGTAAGACCAGTGCAGACACGGGGAGATTGTGCAAACTCCACGCAGACAGTGACCCGGGTCCGGGATCGAACCCATGTCCTGGGTGGCGTGAGACTGCAGTGCTGCCCAAAATTGCATGTTTTCTGTGGCAAGAAGGCCATGAGATCAAGGGCGCAATCTAACGGCCGCGCCAGACTCTAATCCGAGTCAGCCGGTTAGATCGCGGCAAGTCCAAAATCAGGAACTGCGCCGGGCGCCGACAGGTTTCCGATCTAACCGGCCCGCTCCCGTTGGCGAGACCCGGATCCCGCGTGACGAGAAACCAATAATCACCAATTAAGGCCAATCTCTATCCCATTAACGGGATGGACCACCTATATAACTGCCTCCCGTAATCTACCCAGCTCCCCAGCGAGTGGTCACGTGGGTGCCCTTTAACACCTATTTCAAAATGTGAAGCTGACACAACGGCTGCGGTGGGGATTGTATGAGGTGAGTAGTCAACTTGGAAAATTGACAGTCAGCTCCGGGGAATTGGGGCAGGGGTCGCCCCTTGATTAGGTGGGCAAGGGGCTCAGCGCCCGCAGGTCCAACATGCCACCCCCTGGATAGCGTATACCCCTACCAGGGGCAACTTTTGCTTATGCCTCTCCGTTCCACCGAACAGCCGAGGACAGAACCCCGTCCGTGGTACTATGCTGAAGGTCACCTTAACCCCCACTGACCATGCCGGCCTCTGGCCGCACAGTTGAAGGCTTTCATTAATAAGGAATTGGCAATGTTAGTAATTCTGAGCACTTCACAACTCCCAAATGGATTCCCCTGGGTAGATGTGCTAGGTCACAGGCCGCTGTGACTGCCTGGCATCCAATCAGACATTGCGGCCTGGGCACTTTGCCTGAACACTGGAGGTTGCACAACTACATGTGCAGTAGCCCACAATCAAACGCACAGCTCTGGGAATACTCCCTGGCCTCATGGTGGATGTGTGGATTGGGTGGTGGGTGGGGGGGTTACATGAGACCAGTCCAAGTGCCTTTCCCAGCGGGGGTGTGGGGTTCAGTGCCCAGGGTCCTGTGCTGTGGCCGGAGGTGCGGGTGCAGTGCAGGGCACCCAGCACAACCGGCTCGCAGGATGGCACTGAGAGATGGCAGGGAATGTAAGGGTGGGGAGGCTTGGGGAACTCGAGGATCCCGGAGTGGAAGTCATAAGGCAATTATGATGCGATGAGGCAAGACTTAGGATGCATCGGGTGGAGAGTAAAACTGCAGGGGATGGGCACAATGGAAATGTGGAGTTTGTTCAAGGAACAGCTACTGCCTGTCCTTGATAAGTATGTACCTGTCAGACAGGGAGGAAGTGGTCGAGCAAGGGAACCATGGTTTACTAAAGCAGTCGAAACACTTGTCAAGAGGAAGAAGGAGGCTTATGTAAAGATGAGACATGAAAGTTCAGTTAGGGTGCTCAAGAGTTACAAGTTAGCTAGGAAGACCTAAAGAGAGAGCTAAGAAGAGCCAGGAGGGGACATGAGAAGTCTTTGGCAGGTAGGATCAAGGATAACCCTAAAGCTTTCTATAGGTATGTCAGGAATAAAAGAATGACTAGGGTAAGAGTAGGGCCAGTCAAGGACAGTAGTGGGAAGTTGTGCTTGGAGTCCGAGGAGATAGGAGAGGTGCTAAATGAATATTTTTCGTCAGTATTCACACAGGAAAAAGACAATGTTGTCGAGGATAATACTGAGATTCAGGCTACTAGACTAGAAGGGCTTGAGGTTCATGAGGAGGAGGTGTTAGCAATTCTGGAAAGTGTGCAAATAGATAAGTCCCCTGGGCTGGATGGGATTTATCCTAGGATTCTCTGGGAAGCTAGGGAGAAGATTGCTGAGCCTTTGGCTTTAATCTTTAAGTCATCTTTGTCTACAGGAATAGTGCCAGAAGACTGGAGGATAGCAAATGTCCCCTTGTTCAAGAAGTGGCGTAGAGACATCCCCGGTAAGTATAGACCAGTGAGCCATACTTCTGTTGTGGGCAAAGTCTTGGAAAGGTTTATAAGAGATAGGATGTATAATCATCTGTAAAGGAATAATTTGATTCGAGATAGTAAACACGGTTTTATGAAGGGTAGGCCGTGCCTCACAAACCGTATTGAGTTCTTTGACACGGTGACCAAACAGGTGGTGTACCACAAGGATCTGTTTTGGGGCCACTGCTGTTTTTTTTGATAAATGACCTGGAGGAGGGCGTAGAAGGATGGGTGAGTACATTTGCAGATGACACTAAAGTCGGTGGAGTTGTGGACAGTGCAGAAGGATGTTACAAGTTACAGAGGGACATAGATGAACTACAGCGCTGGGCTGAGAGGTGGCAAATGGAATTTAATCCAGAAAAGTGTGAGGTGATTCATTTTGGAAGGAATAACATGGAAGACAGAGCACTGGGCTAATGGTAAGATTCTTGGCAGTGTGGATGAGCAGAGAGATCTCGGTGTCCATGTACATAGATCCCTGAAAGTTGCCACCCAGGTTGAGAGGGTTGTTAAGAAGGTGTACGGTGTGTTAGCTTTTATTGGTAGAGGGATTGAGTTTCGGAGCCATGAGGTCATGTTGCAGCTGTATAAAACTCTGGTGCGGCCGCATTTGGAGTATTGCGTACAATTCTGGTCGCCGCATTATAAGAAGGATGTGGACGCATTGGAAAGGGTGCAGAGGAGATTTACCAGAATGTTGCCTGGTATGGAGGGAAGATCTTATGAGGAAAGGCTGAGGGACTTGAGGCTGTTTTCGTTAGAGAGAAGAAGGTTAAGAGGTGACTTAATTGAGGCATGCAAGATGATCAGAGGATTGGATAGGGTAGACAGTGAGAGCCTTTTTCCTTGGATGGTGATGTCTAGCATGAGAGGACATAGCTTGAAATTGAGGGGAGATAGATATTAGACAGATGTCAGAGGTAGGTTCTTTACTCAGAGGGTAGTAAGGGTGTGGAATGCCCTGCCTGCAACAGTAGTGGACTCACCAACACTAAGGGCATTCAAATGGTCACTGGGTAGACATATGGACGATAAGCGAAGAGTGTAGATGGGCTTTAGCGTGGTTTCACAGGTCAGCGCAACATCGAGGGCCGCAGGGCCAGTACTGCGCTGTAATGTTCTATGTTCTATAACTGATTGACAGTATCACACCCTCTCCAATTCCTTATAGATATCACGTGATGGATGATATTATAGACCCCGCAGCATGTGCCCTCATGGTGGCATGACAGTCCAGGCAGCCAGAGGCCGGAGAAGGCAATGGCAGCAGCAATAGAGGCCCAAGGAGGCAGCCAATGTGCAGGGGCCCACCCCACATCCTGAGGACCCTGTCGCCCATTGGGCCAGGGAGGGAGGCAGAGGGGGAGGCCGGCGACGGACAAGGTGTACAGGCATCGCTGGTCTTTCCAAGAGACAGCATGTGCTGCAGGAGCTCTGAGTCAACAAGGAGACTGTGCGGCACCTGTGCCATGTCATGGCGGCCTTGGCACCACGAGGAGGAGGATACCCACTCCCGGTGGCCACCAAGGTCACCGCAGCCCTGAATTTCCAGAGCTTGAATGGGGACTTGTGTGGCATATCACAACCAACAGCCCACAATTGCATCCATTAAGTCAGAGATGCCCTGTTTGCCCGGGCAGCTGACTATACAAACTTTGACCTGGACCAAGCCCAAGCCGGGCAGCAGGATTCTCTGCCATTGCCGGATGCCCCAGATCCAAGGGGTAATAGATGACATGCATGTCGCCTTGCAAGCACCAGTCGGTCTGAGAGTGCCCTTCGTTAGCAGGAAGGGGTTCCACTCCTTGAACGTCCAACTTGTATGTTGTCATGATATTCAAACACACACATCATGATAGACACACCAACAGACAAATCAGCACACCCAACATGACAACCAATCATAGACAAGGACAGAGACAGTATAAGAGAAGAAACACGACACCTGGTGGCCAGTAGATCTGGAGACTAGGACAAGGACAGGACCTGATTAACATCACACACAGGGAGTCACCACGTGCAGAGTATCAAGACAGAACTGTAAATAACAAGTTGAAATAAAACAGCGTTGTACCAAATACAACCGTGTTGGTTCATCTGTACATCAGAACACCCAACACTACATATGTGACCACCCACCTGAAGATCATGCACTTCTCCGGGAGTGTGCACGACAGCTACATCCTGGGGCAGTCGGAGCTCTCCCCCGTCTTCGAGGGACACCCCTGGATGACTGGTTAGCTCTTGGGGGATAAAGGGTTAAAGACATCACTGCTCCATTTCCCCCTTTGAGTCCTTGAACTTATAGGTTCAGTTGGGCTGGAGAGCTTAAAACCCTTTCATTTAAGATAACATGAGTTAAGACAGAGGTGAGGAGGATGTTTTCTTTCTCTGAGAGGGTGGTGAGTCTCTGGAATTCTCTTCCTCAAAGGCAGTGTAATCAAAGTTGCACTCAAGTGAGAGCACAATGCAGCCTGAGAATCCAGGGAGTGCACTCCTGCGGACCTCCTGACAGCCTCCGCACTTTGCGGGATTCACCAAAATCCCACGAGACGTCGCATGAGGCGCTCGTGGAATTGGGTCGTAAACCTACCTACGACCTATCTGCGCGGGATGTAATGGCCTCCGTCAATTCTCGGGTCTCCCCAGAGAGGCTGCAGCTGGGCGTCAATCTGTGCTCGTCCACACAAATGAAGACCAGGTGGAACGGCACCCGGGGGTTCTCCCGGGCAATCGGAGACCCCTGGGTGGTCAGACTAAGTCCCTGTCCCTCCCCCTAGAATGCAGGCACCTGGGAATTGCCAGGGTAGCACCTTGACATTGTCAAGTTGACATCTTGGCACTACCACCCTTGCACTGCGAAGGTGTCCGAGTGGCACTGCCAAGTCGGGAGGAGCACTGCCTGTGTGCCAGGGTGGCAGTGCAAGGGTGCCTGTGCCAGGGTGACACTGCTAGGGGTCAGGGCCCTAGAGGGGGCCATGCTCATGAAAGGAGGGTGAGGGGAGTTTGAAGGGTGGGGGTGTGCAAGGCAGGTAAATAGGGGCCTCTGGGGGGTTGAGGGGGGGATGATGGGTGGGAGTCCATTCCTTGTTTGTTGGAAAGGGTGCTGTAAGGGGCCTTGGGGGGCTTGATTAACAAGGGGGTGAAAAGTTATCAGGAGGTCGGCAGGAGTGTGGCGTTGAGGTCACATCAGATCAACCATGACCTTACTGAATGGTAGGACAGGCTGAAGGGGCAGAGTGGCCTACACTGCTCCTAATTTGTATGTTCACATGTTTGATTTTTCATTCACCATTCTGTTGAAAAATGGATCGACTCAGTTGGTTTTGCCCTGGGACCAGGGTTGGTCCTTGTTCCATTTGATGACTGTTCCTCGCCTGTTGAGGTCCAGGATACAGACTTTGTCACCCTGCTGCAGTTGTGGCAGGTTTCTGGTGTGGTAACGTCTGTTGTAATAAAAGCTTGCTTCAGTCTGCAGGGTTGCTTTTTTGTTTGGATATCCAGGTAATCCTTTGTTACCAAGCCTTGCATGAGTTTTTCTGGCAGGAGCGTAAATAGTGTGTGATGTTTCCCACTCGGATTGGGACAGGCTGCACCCTAAGTTGGTGGACATGTATGTGAGTAGGGCAGACCCTTCATTCCACTTTTCAGCTTGACTGAGGGTATTTTGGGGAACTGACGTGGAAACAGATACCGGCTGTGGCTGCAAAGCTTGCAAAGTATTGAGTGGAGAATTGCAGGCTGCTATTGGATATGATCTTGTCCAGAGTGCAGCGGCTCGCAAAAATCTCTTTCAGAGCTTTGATGACTGTCCCTGGTAATTGTATAAAGTTGTTTTGCCTCCACCCAGCTGGAGAAGTTGTCCGCCACAATCAGGAAGGATTCGATCAATACATTAATGATAAAAGGTTAGTTCAGGAAAAAGTGAGACAAAGAACAAAGAAAAATTACAGCACAGGAACAGGCCCTTCGGCCCTCCAAGCCGGCGCCGATCCAGATCCTCTATCTAAAACTGTTGCCTATCTTCTAAGGATCTGTATCCCTCTTCTCCCTGCCCATTCATGTATCTGTCTAGGTACATCTTTTTTTTTTAAAAATATTTCATTGAAAATTTTTGGTCAACCATCATAGTACATTGTGTATCCTTTACACAATAATATAACAGTATAAATAATAATGATCTGTTTTATAAACAAAGAATAAATAATATATAACAAAAGCGAAAACTAAAACTAAATGGCAACTGCCTTGTCTCAGATAAACACTCTCCAAAAATATGATTTAACAGTCCAATATACAATTATTTATAGCAACGACCTATACATATTATACATGTATGTTAATAACCCTGAGACTCCTTCTGGTTCCTCCCTCCCCCTCCCCCCCCCCCCCCCCCCGGCTGGGCTGCTGCTGCTGCCTTCTTCTTTTCCATTCCCTCTATCTTTCTGTGAGGTATTCGACGAACGGTTGCCACCGCCTGGTGAACCCTTGAGCCGATCCCCTTAGGACGAACTTAATCCGTTCCAGCTTTATAAACCCTGCCATGTCATTTATCCAGGTCTCCACCCCCAGGGGCTTGGCTTCCTTCCACATCAACAGTATCCTGCGCCGGGCTACTCGGGACGCAAAGGCCAAAACATTGGCCTCTCTCGCCTCCTGCACTCCCGGCTCTTGTGCAACCCCAAATATAGCCAACCCCCAGCTTGGTTCGACCTGGACCCCCACTACTTTCGGAAGCACCTTTGTCACCCCCACCCAGAACCCCTGTAGTGCCGGACATGACCAGAACATGTGGGTGTGATTCGCTGGGCTTCTCGAGCATCTCGCACACCTATCCTCTACCCCAAAAAATTTACTGAGCCGTGCTCTAGTCATATGCGCCCTGTGTAACACCTTAAATTGAATCAGGCTTAGCCTGGCACACGAGGACGATGAGTTTACCCTACTGAGGGCATCCGCCCACAGCCCCTCCTCAATCTCCTCCCCCAGCGCTTCTTCCCATTTCCCTTTCAGCTCATCTACCATAATCTCCCCCTCGTCCCTCATTTCCCTATATATATCTGACACCTTACCGTCCCCTACCCATGTCTTTGAGATTACTCTGTCCTGCACCTCATGCGTCGGGAGCTGCGGGAATTCCCTCACCTGCTTCCTCGCAAAAGCCCTCAGTTGCATATATCGGAATGCATTCCCTTGGGGCAACCCATATTTCTCAGTCAGCGCTCCCAGACTTGCGAACTTCCCATCCACAAACAGATCTTTCAGTTGCGTTACTCCTGCTCTTTGCCATATTCCAAATCCCCCATCCATTCTCCCCGGGGCAAACCTATGGTTATTTCTTATCGGGGACCCCACCAAGGCTCCCGTCTTTCCCCTATGCCGTCTCCACTGTCCCCAAATTTTCAAAGTCGCCACCACCACCGGGCTTGTGGTGTATTTCTTCGGTGGGAACGGCAATGGGGCCGTCACCATAGCTTGTAGGCTAGTCCCCCTACAGGACGCCCTCTCCAATCTCTTCCACGCCGCTCCCTCCTCTTCTCCCATCCACTTACTCATCATTGAGATATTGGCGGCCCAGTAGTACTCACTTAGGCTCGGTAGTGCCAGCCCCCCCCTATCCCTACTACGCTGTAAGAATCCCTTCCTCACTCTCGGGGTCTTCCCGGCCCACACAAAACTCATGATACTCTTTTCGATCCTTTTGAAAAAAGCCTTCGTGATCACCACCGGGAGGCACTGAAACACAAAGAGGAATCTCGGGAGGACTACCATTTTAATCGCCTGCACCCTCCCTGCCAGTGACAGGGATACCATGTCCCATCTCTTGAAGTCCTCCTCCATTTGTTCCACCAATCGCGTTAAATTTAACCTATGCAATGTACCCCAATTCTTGGCTATCTGGATCCCCAAGTAACGAAAGTCCCTTGTTACCTTCCTCAGCGGAAATTCCTCTATTTCTCTGCTCTGCTCCCCTGGATGCACCACAAACAACTCACTTTTCCCCATGTTCAGTTTATATCCTGAGAATTCTCCAAACTCCCGAAGTGTCCGCATTATCTCTGGCATCCCCTCCGCCGGGTCCACTACATATAACAACAAATCATCCGCATACAGAGATACCCGGTGTTCTTCTCCTCCTCTAAGTACTCCCCTCCACTTCTTGGAACCCCTCAAAGCTATTGCCAGGGGCTCAATCGCCAGTGCAAACAATAATGGGGACAGAGGGCATCCCTGCCTTGTCCCTCTATGGAGCCGAAAGTATGCAGATCCCCGTCCATTCGTGACCACACTCGCCACTGGGGCCCTATACAACAGCTGCACCCATCCAACATACTCATCTCCAAAACCAAATCTCCTCAACACCTCCCACAAATAATCCCACTCCACTCTATCAAATGCTTTCTCGGCATCCATCGCCACCACTATCTCCGCTTCCCCCTCTGGTGGGGGCATCATCATTACCCCTAGCAGCCTCCGTATATTCGTATTCAGCTGTCTCCCCTTCACAAACCCAGTTTGGTCCTCATGGACCACCCTCGGGACACAATCCTCTATCCTCATTGCCATTACCTTGGCCAGAATCTTAGCGTCTACATTTAGGAGGGAAATAGGTCGAGAGGACCCGCATTGCAGCGGGTCCTTTTCCTTCTTTATGAGAAGCGATATCGTTGCCTCAGACAGAGTCGGGGGCAGCTGTCCCCTTTCCTTTGTCTCATTAAAGGTCCTCATCAGTAGCGGGGCGAGCAAGTCCACATATTTCCTGTAAAATTCAACTGGGAATCCATCCGGTCCCGGAGCCTTCCCCGCCTGCATGCTCCTAATTTATTTCACTACTTCCTCTATTTCAATCTGTGCTCCCAGTCCCACCCTTTCCTGCTCCTCCACCTTGGGAAATTCCAGCCGGTCCATAAAGCCCATCATTCTCTTCCTCCCATCCGGGGGTTGAGCTTCGTATAATTTTTTATAAAATGCCTTGAACACTCCATTCACTCTCTCCGCTCCCCGCTCCATCTCTCCTTCCTCATCCCTCACTCCCCCTATTTCCCTCGCTGCTCCCCTTTTCCTCAATTGGTGGGCCAGCACCCTGCTCGCCTTCTCCCCATATTCGTACTGTACACCCTGTGCCTTCCTCCACTGTGCCTCTGCAGTACCCGTTGTCAGCAAGTCAAATTCTACGTGTAGCCTTTGCCTTTCCCTGTACAGTCCCTCCTCCGGTGCCTCCGCATATTGCCTGTCCACCCTCAGAAGTTCTTGCAGCAACCGCTCCCGTTCCCTACTCTCCTGCTTTCCTTTATGTGCCCTTATTGATATCAGCTCCCCTCTAACCACTGCCTTCAGCGCCACCCAGACCACTCCCACCTGGACCTCCCCATTATCATTGAGTTCCAAGTACTTTTCAATGCACCCCCTCATCCTTAGACACACCCCTTCATCTGCCATTAGTCCCATGTCCATTCTCCAGGGTGGGCGCCCTTCTGTTTCCTCCCCTATCTCCAAGTCCACCCAATGTGGAGCGTGATCCGAAATGGCTATAGCCGTATACTCCGTTCCCCTCACCTTCGGGATCAACGCCCTTCCCAAAACAAAAAAGTCTATTCGCGAATAGACTTTGTGGACATAGGAGAAAAACGAAAACTCCTTACTCCTAGGTCTGCTAAATCTCCACGGGTCTACGCCTCACATCTGCTCCATAAAATCTTTAAGCACCTTGGCTGCTGAGGCCTCCTTCCAGTCCTGGACCTCGACCTGTCCAGCCCTGGTTCCAACACCGTATTGAAATCTACCCCCATTACCAACTTTCCCACCTCTAGGTCCGGGATGCGTCCTAGCATACGCCTCATAAAATTGGCATCATCCCAGTTCGGGGCATATACGTTTACCAAAACCACCGTCTCCCCCTGTAGTTTGCCACTCACCATCACGTATCTGCCCCCGCTATCTGCCACTATAGTCTTTGCCTCAAACATTACCCGCTTCCCCACTAATATAGCCACCCCCCTGTTTTTCGCATC
The DNA here is from genome assembly GCF_047496885.1 of Scyliorhinus torazame. NCBI lineage: Eukaryota > Metazoa > Chordata > Chondrichthyes > Carcharhiniformes > Scyliorhinidae > Scyliorhinus > Scyliorhinus torazame. The sequence continues at coordinate 52,936 of NW_027308475.1, forward strand.
TAGCCCCGAATGGAACACCTGCCCCACCCAACCTTTGCGTAGTCTCACCTGGTCTATCAGTTTCAAGTGCGTTTCCTGTAACATAACCACGTCTGCCTTAAGTTTCTTAAGGTGTGCGAGTACCCGTGCCCTCTTTATTGGCCCGTTCAGCCCTCTCACGTTCCACGTGATCAGCCGGGTTGGGGGGCTTTTTACCCCCCCCCCCCCTTGTCGATTAGCCATCCCCTTTTTCCAGCTCCTCACCCGGTTCCCACGCAGCTGTGTCCCCCCCAGGCGGTGCCCCCCCACCCATCCCACCCCATACCAGCTCCCCCCTCTCCCCAGCAGCAGCAGCCCAATAATTCCCCCCTCCCACCCCCCCCGCTAGATCCCCCACTAGCGTAGTTACACCCCCATGTTGCTCCCAGAAGTCAGCAAACTCTGGCCGACCTCGGCTTCCCCCCGTGACCTCGGCTCGCACCGTGCGACGCCCCCTCCTTCCTGCTTCCCTATTCCCGCCATGATTATCATAGCACGGGAACTGAGCCCGCGCTTCCCCCTTGGCCCCGCCCCCAATGGCCAACGCCCCATCTCTTCCACCTCCTTTCCTCCCCCCACCACCTCCTGTGGAAGAGAGAAAAGTTACCACATCGCAGGATTAATAACATAAAACTCCTATTTCCCCACTTTTTACCCCCCTCTTCGCCCCCCATACTTTGTTTCAAACGTTCTTTTTTTAATAACCCGCTCATTCCAATTTTTCTTCCACGATAAAAGTCCACGCCTCATCCGCCGTCTCAAAGTAGTGGTGCCTCCCTTGATATGTGACCCACAGTCTTGCCGGCTGCAGCATTCCGAATTTTATCTTCTTTTTGTGAAGCACCGCCTTGGCCCGATTAAAGCTCGCCCTCCTTTTCGCCACCTCCGCACTCCAGTCTTGGTATACGCGGATCACCGCGTTCTCCCACTTACTGTTCCGAGTTTTCTATGCCCATCTAAGGACCATCTCTCTGTCCTTAAAACTGAGGAATCTCACCACTATGGCTCTAGGAATTTCTCCTGCTCTCGGTCCTCGCGCCATCACTCGGTATGCTCCATCCACCTCCAGCGGACCTGCCGGGGCCTCCGCTCCCATGAACGAGTGCAGCATCGTGCTCACATATGCCCCGACGTCCGCTCCCTCCGCACCTTCAGGACGACCAAGAATCCTTAGGTTGTTCCTCCTCGTGTTGTTCTCCAGCGCCTCCAGCCTTTCCATACATCGTTTATGGTGTGCCTCGTGCATCTCCATCTTCACCACCAGGCCCTGTATGTCGTCCTCATTCTCGGCAGCCTTTGCCTTCACGACCCGAAGCTCCCGCTCCTGGGTCTTTTGCTCCTCCTTTAGCCCTTCGATCGCCTGTAATATCGGGGCCAACAGCTCCTTCTTCAATTCCTTTTTGAGTTCTTCCACGCAGCGTTTCAAAAACTCGTGTTGTTCAGGGCCCCATATTAAACTGCCACCTTCCGACGCCATCTTGGTTTTTGCTTGCCTTCCTTGCCGCTGCTCTAAAGGATCCACCGCAATCCAGCCACCTTCCTCCCCTTTTTTCATCCGTATCCAGGGGGGATTCCCTTCTGGTTCACCGCACAGTACTTTTAGCCGTTAAAATTGCCGCTGGGGCACTTATTAAGAGCCCAAAAGTCCGTTCCACCGGGAGCTGCCGAAACGTGCGACTCAGCTGGTCATCGCCGCACCCGGAAGTCTGTCTAGGTACATCTTAAATGACGCTATCGTGCCCGTCTCTACCACCTCCGCCGGCATTGCGTTCCAGGCACCCACCACCCTCTCCGCCGGCAATGCATTCCAGGCACCCACCCCCCTCTGCGTAAAGAACTTTCCACGCATATCTCCCTTAAATCTTCCCCCTCCCACCTTGAACTCGTGACCCCGAGTAATTGAGTCCCCCACTCTGGGAAAAAGCTTCTTGCTATCCACCCTGTCTATACCTCTCATGATTTTGTAGACCTCAATGAGGTCCCCCCTCAACCTCCGTCTTTCCAACGAATCCTAATCTACTCAACCTATCTTCATAGCCTTCCCCACCACAAAGAAGTCGATCTGCGAGTAAATCTTATGGACTGCTGAGAAAAATATGTACTCTTGTTCCCTTGTGTGCAGGAACCTCCAAGGGTCCACCCCTCCCATTTCCACCATTAGCCCAGCCAGCGCCTTCGCCCCCCCTGATGGGACCAGCGAGCGCGGCCGTGATCTGTCCAACCTTGGCTCCTGCACCAAGTTCCAGTCCCCCCCACAATCAATTCGTGCCTGTCCAAGTCGGGGATGGCCCCAAACACCTTCTTCGCGAATCCCACATCGTCCCAATGGGGACCGTAGACACTTAACAGCGCCACTAATCTCCCCTCCGGCGCCCCTGTCACAATCACATATCGACCCCCCTGATCTGCCACCACCTTCTCCATCTGGAAGCGTACCCTTTTGCTGACCAGCACCGCTACCCCTCAAGTCCTTCCATCTAATCCAGAGTGAAACACTTGACTAACCCAGCCCTTTTTAAGTCTCACCTGGTCCTTCACCCTCAAGTGAGTCTCCTGCAGCATTGCCACATCGGCTTTCAAACTTTTGAGGTGCGCAAGCACCCTTGACCTCCTGACCGGACCTCCTAGCCCTCTCACGTTCCACGTGACTATCCTGACTGGGGGTCTCTCAACCCCCCAACCCTTCTTATCCACCATCATCATACCACCGGGCCCTGCCCCATGAGCCTGACCCGCCCCTATCCATTATTAACATCGAACCCTTTCCCCCCCTCCCAAGTACATTTCCCCTTGAAAACACATCTCCCAGCATCAATCCCTTCCCCCGCTCTCGCTCGCCTCATAGTCCCATTGAAGCATGCTATCCAGGCTCCAATGTCCACAGCCCTCTTCTCACCTCACCTCCGTTCACTAGCTGACTTTAGTTAGCTAGCGCGGGTGTCTCCCCCCCGCCAAGGTATATCATCCGCTTCCACCCAGTCCCAGAGAAAGAAAAAACAAAACCAACAATCCAACCCATACAATTCACTAACATAAGATTTAACCGTCGCAACACAGAACGGCAATCAACCCAACCATTAACTTGAACTCTGCTACAATGCAAAGAGAAGTAGATTACAATACACATCAGTAAAATGAAAGTTGTAGCATTTATACATTTTCCAGCTGCCCAAACACAGTCCACAGTCTCTCTTCCAGTTCCGCTCGTCACGTCTGTCCCAAGCTTTCTGCCCTCACGAACGCCTCAGCCGCTTCCGCTGTCTCAAAATAAAAGTCTTTGGCGTTATACATTACCGTCAGCTTCGCCGGGTACACCATACCAAATCGCACCCCCTTTTTGTACAGTGCCGCCTTCACCTGCCTGAACGCCGCTCGTCTCTTTGCCAACTCAACCGTCAAGTCCTGATAGATCCGAACTCCAGCACCGTCCCACTGCACCTCGCGCTTCTGCATTGCCCAGCTTAACATCTTCTCCTTCATGCAGTACTGATTGAAGCAGATAATTACTGCTCTTGGCGGCTCATTCACCTTGGGCTTCGGCCTTAATGACCAATGAGCTCGGTCCAGCTCGTACTGGGAGGAGTTCTCACCCTCCCCCATCAGCTCCGCCAACTTCTTTGCAAAGTACTCTGTTGGCCTTGGGCCCTCTGTCCCTTCGGGCAAGCCCACAATTCTCAGATTGTGCCGTCTCGAGCGGTTCTCCAAGTCCTCGAGCTTTGCTCGGAGTCCTCTGTTGACCTCCACCACTCTCCGCAGCTCGTCCCCCATCGAGGTGAGCTGGTCGCTGTGCTGCGACACGGCTTCCTCCACTTCCTTCATCTTCTCGCCCTGCTCTCCCACCTCGGCCGATGTCTTTGCCACAGCTACCCTCACCGGGGCGATTGTCTCCTCCACCAATGATTTCAATGCGCCCGCCGTCTCCTTCCTCAAAGCCTCCATGTGCCTCGCAAACTGCTTTTCCAGCTCCACCGCCATCACCTCGGTCATCTTTTCCACGGTAAGTAGTGCGGCCCCACCATGCGGTCCGGCATCCGCCATCTTGTCAGCGCTTTTGCTGGCCTTCTCATTTAACGGCGAACCCGGGTTTCCTTCCTTCTTCCTAGCTGCTGTTCGCATCCTCTAACAACTTATTATTTCCCTGCTGGTCCGGCACCATCTCATCATCCTCGTCCTTGTCCTCCTCCTCGGAACTGCCCACATGTTCCTATCCCCAACCTCCAGCTCAACCTTGCTGGGGAGATTTGGGGGGAATTTGGCCAGTTTTCGGAATATTGAGTGATGATGGGAAAGAGCGAGGCATTCCCGATCAATGCCAGAGGGCACGAGAGGAGATTAAGGGAGTTGCTGTCCAGGGTGGTGGGGGCGAGCTTTCGGTATCTATAAATCCAGGTAGCACGGAGCTGGCCCCTGCTCCATAGATTGAACTTGGCTCGACTGGTGGAGAGAATGAAGGCAAATTTAAATTTTTGTTTTATAAATAATTTTCTCCTTTTTCACATTTTCTCCCAAATTTACACCCACCAAAAATAAACAATAATCAGCAACGATACAATGTCAATCTCCATATCAACAACAATAATCCCATCCTCCCACCAAACCCCCAAACAGCAGCCCGCATGTTAACATAAACAAACAACAAAAAGGAATCACGAATTACCCATACTCCCCATTAACACATACAGTCCCGCTCCCCCCAACCCTCCCAACGCCCCCTCCCCCACTAATGTTCGATGTAATCCAATTCTCGAAGGTGCATAATGAATAACGTCCATGAATTGTAGAATCCCTCCATCCTTCCCCTCAGTTCAAATTTGACCTTCTCAAGAGTCAAGAATCCAGCAGGTCCCCCCACCATGCTAGGGTACAGGGTGGAGAGGTTGATCTCCATCCCAACTGGACCCGCCTTCGGGCAATCAATAAGACGAAGGCTACAACATCTGCCTCCGCACCCATTTCCAACGCCGGCTGATCTGACACCCCGTATATGGCCTCTCAAGGGCCCGGGTCCAGTTTTGTGTGCACCACTTTAGATATTACCCAAAAAACCTCCTTCCAGTGATCCTCCAGCTTTGGACATGACTAAAACATATGAGCGTGGTTTGCGGAGCCCCCCCCCCGCAATGTTCACAATTATCTTCGACCCCCTCAAAGAGCAACTATCCTCGCCCTTGTGAGGTGTGCTCTATATACCACCTTCAGCTGTATCAGCCCCATCCTGGCACACGAGGTGGAGGCATTCACCCTCTGGAGCACCTCACACTAGAACCCCTCCTCTATACCCTCTCCGAACTCTTCCTCCCACTTTGCCTCATTCCCATCCAACAGTGCATTCTCCTCTTCCAAAATAGCCCCATAAACCGCCAACACTCCCTCCTTCGAAGGCAGATTTCAATAATAATCTTTATTAGTGTCACAAGTAGGCTTACATTAACACTGCAATGAAGTTACTGTGAAAATCCCCCAGTCGCCACACTCTGTCGTCTGTTTGGGTACACGTAGGAAAATTCAGAATGTTCAATTCACCAAACAAGCACGTCCTTCATGACTTGTGGGAGGAAACCAGAGCACCTGGAGGAAACCCACGCAGACACAGGGGGAACGTGTAGACACCACACAGAGTAACCCAAGCCGGGAATCAAACTCGGGTCCCTTGCGCTGTGAAGCAACAGTGCTACGGTGTCGTCAAGAGTGGGATGCGTGGACTTCCGGGTGCGGCTATGCAGAGCCAGGTCGCATATTCGGTAGCTCCCGCTTGGAACGGACTTTAGGGCTCTTTTACAGGGCCCCCACGGCATTTGTTTGACATTTCCCGGTGTGGCAAGAAGACTGCAACATTCCCCTGACAGTGTCCCCCAGGAATGTTATGTCTTTTGGCGACCAGACCCAGCAGAAACAGTAAAAGATTTGGCTGCAACAGGATAAACAGGGCCTCTTCCAGCATGCAGGTGGGGGAAGGGCAAGCTTAAAGCTGCAAACTGACGTGAGGGCCTTTATCAAAAGTGAATTCTAACAGCAGAGGGAACAACTGTGAAAAGATCTCACCAAGGCCACTGAAGAAGCGGGGACGAGGCTTCCGGTGGCGGCCATGGAGGAGTAGGTCGCGCATTCGGCAGCTCCCGTCTGGAACGGACTCTTAGACCTTTTTCAGGAGTTTCCACAGACATTTTGGGGCAGATTGGTGAAGCGAACACTGCCAAAAGGATTCCCTCTCGAGACTTTTGGGCTCTTTTCAGGGCCCCCATGGGCACTTTTTCGACGTTACCCGGTGTGGGAAGGGGTTAATAATAGCTCCCCGTCAGTATATGGCTTTAACTAGGAGTGGGGTGACAAAAAGGTGGTGGTGGACCAGAAGAAGGGAGGGAAGAAGGACAAAATGGCGGTGGGCGGAGACCAGGCAGCGTCGAGGCAGTGGGCGGAGGAGCAACAAGAGGGTATCCAGCGCTGCCTCAGAGAGATTAAAACGGAACTGCTAGAGCCGATGAAGGCTTCTATTGATAAGCTGCTGGAGACACAGACAGCCCAGGGGGTGGCGATCCGAGAGGCTCAACAAAAGATCTCTGACAATGAGGACGAGATCTTAGTCCTGGCGGTAAAGGTGGAGGCGCACGAGGCGCTCCACAAGAAATGGCAGGAGCGGTTCGAGGAGATGGAGAATCGGTCGAGGCGGAAGAATCTGCGGATTCTAGGCCTCCCGAAGGGGCTGGAGGGGCCGGACGTGGGGGCCGATGTGGTCACCATGTTAAACTCGCTGATGGGAGCGGGGTCCTTCCAGGGGCCCCTGGAGCTGGAAGGGGCCCATCGAGTGTTGGCGAGGAGGCCCAAGGCTAACGAGCTTCCGCGGGCGGTGCTGGTGCGGTTCCATCGGTTCGTCGATCGGGAGTGTGTGCTCAGGTGGGCCAAGAAGGAGAGGAGCATCAGATGGGAGAACGCGGAGGTTCGGATATATCAGGACTGGAGTGCGGAGGTGGCGAAGAGGAGGGCCAGGTACAATCGAGCAAAGGTGGTGCTGCACAGGAAGGGGGTGAAGTTTGGCATGTTGCAGCCGGCGCGACTGTGGGTTACCTACAAGGACCAGCACCATTATTTTGAGTCTCCGGAGAAGGGGGGGGCCTTTGTTCAAGCCGAGAAGCTGGACACAGACTGAGGGTCGGGATGGGCGATTGGGGACTGCGGTGGATATGTTATGCCTATTTTTGGTTCGGCGGGGGGGCCTTTGCATTGTTTTGGGTTTCTTTTTCTCTGTGTTTTTCTCTTTCGGGTTGGGGAGGGTGGATGGGGCGGGTTGGGCACTGTTTTGGTTGGTGGCGGGGCCTGGTAGATGGAGAGCGTGGGATTTTGTCCCGCGCCGAAGACTGGGGGGGCGGGGAAGCGAGGATTGTTTCCCGCGCTTAGAACGGAATCGAGTTGCTGCTGCTAAGATCAAGGAGGAGCTGGAGCGAGTGGGGTGGGTCGAGACGGGGGTATACCGCTGTGGGGAACGGGCCGGGTGTGGGGTGTGGGCGGGTGGCTGGCCGAGGAGGGGTCATGGCTAGTCGGCGGGGGAGGGGGGCGGGTAGCCCCCTAATCTGGCTGATAACCTGGAATGTAAGGGGACTGAATGGGCCGGTTAAGCGGGCCCGCGTGTTCGCGCACCTGAAGAGGGTCAAGGCGGATGTGGTTATGCTCCAGGAGACACACCTGAAGGTGGCAGACCAGGTAAGACTGAGGAAAGGGTGGGTAGGTCAGGTGTTTCACTCGGGGCTAGATGCCAAAAATCGAGGGGTGGCGATCTTGGTGGGAAAGAAGGTGTTATTCGAGGCGTCGAGCATTGTGGCAGATAATGGCGGTAGGTACATAATGGTAAGTGATAAGTTGCAGCGAGAGAGGGTGGTACTGGTCAATGTGTATGCTCCGAATTGGGACGATGCGGGTTTTATGCGGCGTATGTTCGGTCGGATCCCAGACTTGGAAGTGGGGGGCCTGATAATGGGGGGAGACTTTTAACACGGTGTTGGATCCTGCACTGGATCGCTCCAGGTCTAGGACGGGTAGGAAGCTGGCGGCGGCTAGAGTGTTGAGGGGATATATGGACCAAATGGGTGGGGTGGACCCTTGGAGATTTGCAAGGCCAGGGGCTAGGGAATTTTAATTCTTCTCACATGTCCATAAGGCTGATTCTTGAATCGACTTTTTCATTTTGAGAAGGGCGCTGATAGCGAGAGTAGAGGATACCGAGTATTCGGCAATAGCCATTTCGGACCATGCCCCGCATTGGGTGGACTTGGAGATGGGGGAGGAGAGGGACCAGCGCCCGCTGTGGCGCTTGGAGGTGGGGCTGTTGGCGGACGAGGCGGTGAGCGAGCGGGTCCGAGGAAGTATAGAGAGGTACTTGGAGACCAACGACAACGGGGAGGTCCGAGTGGGGATGGTATGGGAGGCACTGAAGGCGGTGGTGAAGGGAGAGCTGATCTCCATCAGGGCCCACAAGGAGCGGAGGGAGCGGGGGGAGAGGGAGAGGCTGGTGGGGGAGATGCTGAGGGTAGACAGGAGGTATGCGGAAGAACCTGAGGAAGGATTGTTGAGGAAGAGGTGCAGCCTCCAGGCCGAATTCGACCTGGTGACCACCAGGAAGGCGGAGGTGCAGTGGAGGAAGGCCCAGGGGGTGGTCTACGAGTCTGGGTAAAAGGCAAGCTGGATGCTGGCGCATCAGCTTCGGAAGCGGGACGCAGCTAGGGAGATCGGGGGAGTTAAGGACAGGGGAGGGAGTGTGGTGCGGAGTGGGGTTGGCATTAATGGGGTCTTCAGGGACTTCTACGAGGAATTGTACCGATCCGAGCCCCCACGGGAGGAGGGAGGGATGGGCCGTTTCCTGGACCAATTGAGGTTTCCAAAGGTGGAAGAGGGACTGGTGGCGGGACTGGGGGCCCCAATTGGGCTGGAGGAGCTGATCAAAGGGATAGGAAGCATGCAGGCGGGGAAGGCACTGGGGCCGGACGGTTTCCCGGTCGAGTTCTATAAAAAATATATGGACCTGTTGGGCCCGCTGTTAGTTAGGAACTTCAATGAGGCAAGGGAGGGGGGGGCTTTACCCCCGACGATGTCACGGGCACTGATCTCCTTGATCCTGAAGCGGGACAAGGATCCCCTGCAATGTGGGTCTTTCCGACCGATTTCCTTGCTAAATGTACATGCCAAGGTGCTGGCGAAGGTCTTAGCCACGAGGATTGAGGATTGTGTGCCGCAGATCATCCATGAAGACCAGACGGGGTTTGTGAAGGGGAGACAGTTGAACGCGAATGTGCGGAGGCTTTTGAACGTTATCATGATGCCAGCGAGGGAGGGGGAGGCGAAGATAGTGGTGGCGATGGACGCTGAGAAAGCCTTCGATAGGGTAGAGTGGGGGTACCTGTGGGAGGTGCTGAAGAGGTTCGGGTTTGGGGAGGGGTTTGTCAGGTGGGTTAGGCTGTTGTATGAAGTCCCGATGGCGAGTGTGGCCACAAATAGGAGGAGGTCCGAGTACTTTCGGTTGCACCGAGGGACGAGACAGAGGTGTCCCCTGTCCCCCCTGCTCTTCGCACTGGCGATTGAACTCCTGGCTATGGCACTGAGGGAGTCGAGGAACTGGAGGGGGTTGGTGCGGGGTGGGGGGGGAGCATAGGGTGTCGCTTTATGCGGACGACCTGCTGCTGTATGTGGCGGACCCGGTGGGAGGAATGCCAGAGGTAATGAGGACGCTTAGGGAGTTCGGGGACTTTTCGGGGTACAAGCTCAATATGGGGAAGAGCGAGCTGTTCGTAGTTCAGCGAGGGGACTAGGAGAGAGGGATTGGTGAGCTCCCACTAAAAAGGGCGGAGAGGAGTTTCAGATATTTGGGGGTCCAGGTGGCCAGGAGCTGGGGGGGGGGGCGCTGCACAGGCTTAACTTTACAATGCTGGTGGAGCAAATGGAGGAGGAGTTCAAGAGGTGGGACGCGTTGCCGCTGTCCCTGGCGGGTAGGGTGCAGTCAATCAAAATGACGGTGCTCCCAAGGTTTTTGTTCCTGTTCCAGTGCCTCCCCGTGTTTATCCCGAAGGCTTTTTTCAGGCGGGTTAACAGGAGTATAATGGGGTTTGTGTGGGCGCGAGGGGCTCCGAGGGTGAGAAGGGTGTTCCTGGAGCGGAGTAGAGATAGGGGGGGGCTGGCGCTGCCCAACCTCTGTGGGTACTACTGGGCCGCCAATGCGACAATGGTGCGCAAGTGGGTGATGGAGGGGTTGCTGCATGGAAGAGGCTGGAGACGGCGTCCTGTGTGGGTACGAGTCTGGGGGCGCTGGCAATGGCGCCGCTGCCGCTCCCTCTAAGGACGTATACTACGAGCCCGGTGGTGGTGGCGGCCCTCAAAATTTGGGGGCAGTGGAGGCGGCATAGGGGGGAAGTTAGGGCCTCGGCGTGGACCCCATTACGGGGGAACCACCAGTTCGCCCCAGGAAGAACAGGTGGAGGTGGAAACCGTTCATTGATTTGAGGGCTTTGTTGTTGGTACCTGTACCGTTTTCGCCAGCCAGATACTCCGTGTGCCCAGTGGTGGTGTCAGCTTTGAGGGTGCAGGGCAGTGGAGTCAGCATCTGGGGCTGGAGGGTGCCTCGGTGTGGGGACCGATCTGTAACACTCATAGGTTTGTGCTTTGGTGACTTGTTCGTGGGCAGCACAACTTGGAGTGGTAAGGTTTTATCAGGAACAGTCAGCATCGCTTTGTCAGAGGGAGATCATGCATAACAAATTTGATTGAATTTTGTGAACATGTGACCAGGTGTGTAGAAGGGGTAGTGCAGCTAGAATCATAGAATTTACAGTGCAGAAGGAGGCCATTCAGCCGATCGAGTCTGTCTGACCCTTAGAAAGGGCACCCTACCTAAGCCCACACATTCACACTATCCCCGTAACCCCCACACCTCCACACTATCCCCGCAACCCCACCTAACCTTTTTTGGACACTAAGGGCAATTTAGCATAGTCAATCCACCCAACCTGCACATCTTCGGCCTGTGAGAAGAAACCCACATAGACACGGGAAGAACATGCAGACTCCGCACAGACAGTGACCCAAGCGGGAATCGAACCTGGAACCCAGAGCTAACCACTGTGCTACCTTGCCACCCGTTGATGTAGTTTACATGGATTTCAGCTAAACCTTTGACAAGGTCCCACATGTGAGGCTTATAAAGAAGGCAGATGCACATGGGCTACAGGGTAACTTGTTAAGGTGGATTCAAAATTGGCTTAGCTGTAGGAGACAGAGGGTGATGACAGATGGCTGCTTTAGTTTCTTCTTCCAAAAGGTACACAGAGAGACCTCTGTGATCAGCAACCTGAAGGAAGAAGATGGCTCAGTAAAATCATCACAGTCTGACATCCTGAGGATCAGCAAAACCTTTTATGCCGGTCTGCCTTCTCAACCTCGCCTGAGGTGTGGTGATCCTCAGGTTAAATCACCATCAGTCAGCTCTCGGTGTTGCTGTATGTGGCGCTGGTCTGGGCCGCAGCAGTCACCCGAACCAAGATGCACCGTGTCTGAAGGGACACCGTGCACAAATTTCTGGATAAGGGAGAGAGAAACATACCCAACGCTGCCCTCACCCTGATGGCCACCTTTGTGTGTGGTTGCTTCAAGCTGTGCGTGGGCCCCGGGACACAAACACCTGCGGCTGAATTCTCCGATTTTGACCCCATTTCCAGAGGATCCGTGGTGTTTTTTGTGGGGAAAATCGGCACCACCCCAGCTCCGATCCTCCGACTGATGAGGGGCTAACAACCGCGGCATATAAAACGCCCAGCCTCCACGAATTAAACAGCCGGAGAATTGCCGGGTTCGTGGTCATGCATGCGCACGGTGCCGACCTTCAGCGGTCACGCCGTACAACATGGTGCCAGCCGTGAGTGGACCCGACCTGCCAGATAGTGCAGCCCTGGACACTCACTCCCCACCCCCTGGCCAGTCCCCCCAGCCATCGCCGAAGCGCCCCGGCCACAATCACGGCACCCGCTCGACTGTGGCGTCGCTGGACATAGTCCGCAGGCGCCGCGCGGTGTTCCCGACCGCCGAGACCAGATGTCGGGAACATGGCCCATCGGGGGAGGAGCATCGGGGGAGGGTCTTCAAGCGACGTCCTGAGACCGTCCCAAATGCGTGCGGTGCGCACCGCGATGATGCCGTTGTGGATGGAGCGGAGCTTCTGCAACTTGGGTAAAACAGGCACTGCCCCCGCTTCGGTCGTAAAAATGAATTCTCCGGCGATCGCCAATTACGAAATCGGGTGTGGGGGGGGGGGGCTCAGTCACAATGGGCTGGGTCTCACCGCATACAGGGGGCTGTGGGGGGAGGGCTGTGTCACCAGGGCCTGGGTCTCACCCCATACATGGGGCCAGGGGAGCTCAGTCACCAGGGGCTGGATCTCACCCCATACAGGGGGCGGGGGAGGGGGGGCTCAGTCACAATGGGCTGGGTCTCACCGCATACAGGGGGCGGGGAGGGGGGGCTCAGTCACCAGGGCCTGGGTCTCACCCCATACAGGGGGCCGGGGGTGCTGGTGGGGGAGGTGCTGCCTCAGCAGATGAACTCTCGGGACCGCACAAGCCTCATTTCCCCGGATACATCACCGAGAGAGGCAGCTAACCGATCCCCAGACGCAGCTGCACCGGAAATCGGGTCAAAACACTCACAAGGTGGGGAATCTTCCTCCCGGTCTCACCTCCCCCTCAATCGGCAGGTCTCTCTCACCCTGTGAGCCTGGCACAAAACTTCCCGGACACCAACCGACACTCGGACGTCTCCACACAAACCGTGGATGAGCCCCGAGCCACGGACATTTAACTTTCTCTCTCCACCCCGCTGACCACACCCCATTGCTGATTCATCCTTTCCGCCGGAGCCGTGACATTTTAAACCTTGGCCGCCATTCTCAAAGTAAAAGACGTGCGCTCCTCCCGTGATCGGGGCCACCACAGAAACGGCGGCGCGCCTGATCTTTACGTGTCCCTCCCAACACCCGCCCGTGATTCACCCACAGGTTGCGACACCCTGGTGTAAGACATTTCAGCAAATATACGCTCAGGGGCTGGTCTGTGGGTCAAAACCCTTGGTCAGTGTGATCAAAATTAACTGTATGTAACTGTATTAAAGCACCGCAGATGCAATATGACCAATGCAAATAGTTTGGGCAGAATAGTACTGAAAATATTGAAATATTTGTAATATTCTCATCAATGAATTGAAGCACCTCACAGTGCAGCTGAACCTCTGGCATAAATGTGTCCAATATTGTACTTTACTATTGTAACAAATTGATATTTTTTTGTAATTTTTTTCTTCAGAGATTTTATGAATCAAGCATATTTTTGAAAAAAACTATTTTCATCGCTACTCGGCCTTTACGCAAAGGTCAAGCATCAGGTCGAGCCCAAGATGAGGGGCAATGCCTTTTTCTGTCAGCTTGGATCTTGTATGTCTCCCTTGTTGAGAGCATGAATTGGATTCAATTTGAATTGGTTTTTTGGAGCAAGTAATGAGATGGAGTAAGGGTTTGCCCTGTCCACTCTGCGCATTGACTTTGTAACTTTAAGGATAACATTTAAAAAAATTTACATCTGTTAGCAGTCTGGGGACCATACATTAAATTGATATTTGGAGCCGGGAGATGGAAGAGGGACTTGCTCTGTCCACTCCACACATCAACTCTGTATTGCAGTATCTCCAGGAACAGTGCAACCCCACTTTTGGAGAACTTCAATGTCACAAAACAACTCTGGTATAAATCTACTTTTTATGTTTATGTACCTGTTTCACACATTTCTAAACTCACTCCAGTGCTGCTTTTACCTGCAGTATCCTTGGAAGGGCATTTAAGAGTCAACTTTGCTGTGTGCCTGGAGTCACATGTAGGCCAGACCAGGGAAGGAAGCCTTCCCTGTACCAGATGGGTTTGCATGACAATGGTTCCATGGTCATCATTCGACTTTTAGTTGCAGATATATGTTGAATTGAAGTGAACCCTGATCCCCAGAGCAGTACCCTAGCTTTCTGGATTACTAGCCCAGTGACAATACCACTACACCACTGTCGCTGTCGACACAGGAAAGGAAACACAATCAGGAAGTTGGAAAAGGATTTTGTTCTTTTAACTTGTAACTTCCCACCCCAAAGAACACCATTCCTGGAAGCATTGCAATACCAGATTGATGTGTGGAGTGGACATGTGCCATGTTTTAGACAATTTTTAAATCACATTTAAGAGTAATTTAATTAAGAGAGAGATACCTGGAGGCTAACGATCACGGGGAGGTCCGAGTGGGGATGGTCTGGGCGGCGCTGAAGGCGGTGGTTAGGGGAGAGCTGATCTCCATTAGGGTCCACAAGGAGAGGAGAGAGCAGAGGGAGAGGGAGAGGCTGGTGGGGGAGATGGTGAGGGTAGACAGGAGGTACGCGGAGGTGCCGGAGGAGGGACCGTTGAGGGAGAGGCGTAGCCTCCAGGCCGAATTCGACCTGTTCACCACCAGGAAGGCGGAGGCGCAGTGGAGGAAGGCCCAGGGGGCGATTTATGAATATGGGGAAAGGCAAGTCGGATGCTGGTGCATCAGCTTCGGAAGCGGGACGCAGCTAGAGAGATCGGGGGAGTTAAGGATAGGGGAGGGAGTGTGGTGCGGAGTGAGGTTGGCATCAATGGGGTCTTCAGGGACTTTTATGAGGAACTGTATCGTTCCGAGCCCCCACTGGAGGAGGGAGGGATGGGCCACTTTCTGGACCAATTGAGGTTCCCGAAGGTGGAGGAGGGACTGGTGGCGGGATTAGGCGCCCCGATTGGGCTGGAGTAGTTGGCCAAAGGGATAGGCAGCATGCAGGGGGAAGGCACTGGGGCCGGACGGTATCCCGGTCGAATTCTACAAAAAATATGTGGACCTGTTGGGCCCATTGTCCCAGGCACTGATCTCCTTGATCCTGAAGTGGGACAAGGATCCCCTGCGGTGTGGGTCTTACAGGCCAATTTTGTTGTTAAATGTAGATGCCAAGGTTTTGGCGAAGGTCTTAGCCACGAGAATTGAGGATTGGGTGCCGCAGTTCATCCACGAAGACCAGACGGGGTTCGTGAAGGGGAGGCTGTTGAACGCGAATGTGCGGAGGCTCCTGAACGTTATTATGATGCCGGCGAGGGAGGGGGAGGCGGAGATAGTGGTGGCGATGGACGCAGAGAAGGCCTTCGATAGGGTAGAGTGGGGGTACTTGTGGGAGGTGCTGAAGAGGTTCGGGTTTGGGGAGGGGTTCGCCAGGTGGGTTAAGCTGTTGTACGAGGTCCCGGTGGCGAGTGTGGCCACAAACAAGAGGAGGTCTGAGTACTTTTGGTTGCATCGAGGGACGAGGCAGGGGTGTCCCCTGTCCCCCCTGCTCTTCGCACTGGCGATTGAACCCCTGGCTATGGCACTGAGGGAGTTGAGGAACTGGAGGGGGCTGGTGCGGGGTGGGGAGGAGCATAGGGTGTCCAGGGGACCAGGAGAGGGGGATTGGCGAGCTCCCACTAAAAAGGGCAGAGAGGAGCTTCAGTTATTTGGGGGTCCAGGTGGCCAGGAGCTGGGGGGCCCTGCATAGACTTAATTTCACGAGGCTGGTGGAGCAAATGGAGGAGGAGTTTAAGAGGTGGGACGCGTTGCCGCTGTCCCTGGCGGGTCGGGTGCAGTCAGTCAAGATGACGGTGCTCCCAAGGCTTTTGTTCCTGTTCCAGTGCCTCCTCATTCTTATCCCGAAGGCCTTCTTTCGGCGGGTCAACAGGAGCATAACGGGGTTTGTGTGGGGGCGAGGGACTCCGAGGGTGAGGAGGGTGTTCCTGGAGCGGAGTAGGGATGGGTGGGGGGCTGGCTTTGCCCAACCTCTGTGGGTACTACTGGGCCGCCAATGCGGCGATGGTGCGCAAGTGGGTGATGCGGGGGAGGGTGCGGCATGGAAGAGGCTGGAGATGGCGTCTTGTGAGGGTACGTGGCTGGAGGCGCTGGCAACGGCACCGCTGCCGCTCCCTCCAATGAGGTATACCATGAGCCCGGTGGTGGCGACTACCCTCAAAATCTGGGGACAATGGAGGCGGCACAGGGGGAAAGTGGGGGCCTCGGTGTGGACCCCGATACGAGGGAACTACCGGTTCGTCCCAGGGAGAGTAGATGGAGGGTTTTCAGGGTGGCACGGGGCAGGGATAAGAAGGTTGGGGGACCTGTTTGTGGATGGGAAGTTCGCAAACCTTGGTGAGCTGGAGGAGAAGTACGGGCTCCCACCGGGAAAAACCTTTAGGTATCTACAGGTGAAGGCGTTTGCCAGGTGGCAAGTGGTGGAATTCCCGCTGCTGCCACCACGCACGGTACAGGACAGGGTGCTCTCGGGGGTGTGGGTTGGAGAGGGGAAGATCTCGGCAGCATACCAGGTGATGCAGGAGGAGGAGGCCTCGGTGGAGGAGCTGAAAGTTAAGTGGGAGGAGGAGTTGGGAGAGGAGATCAAGGAGGGGACATGGGCAGATGACCTTGGGCGGGTGAACTCTTCCTCTTCATGCGCGAGGCTTAGCCTCATACAGTTTAAGGTGCTGCACAGGGCACACATGACCGGGACAAGGATGAGCCGGTTTTTTGGGGGTGTGGACAGGTGTGTTAGGTGCTCAGGGAGCCCAGCAAACCACACCCATATGTTCTGGGCATGCCCAGCGCTGGAGGAATTTTGGAAGGGCGTAGCGAGGACGGTGTCGAGGGTGGTAGGATCCAGGGTCAAACCGTCTGGGGGCTCGCAATATTTGGGGTTGCAGGGGAGCCGGGATTGCAGGAGGCAGAAGTGGCCGGTATTCTGGCCTTTGCGTCCCTGGTAGCCCGGCGAAGGATTTTTCTTCAGTGGAAGGATGCGAGGCCCCCAAGCGTGGAATCCTGGGTCAACAATATGGCGGGGTTTATTAAATTGGAGAGGGTGAAATTCGCCTTAAGGGGATCGGTGCGAGGGTTTTTCAGGTGGTGGCAACCGTTCTTAGACTTCCTGGCAGAACGGTAGACAATGGTCAGCAGCAGCGGCAACCCGGCGGGGGAGGGGGGGCGTTTTATTTAATTTGCGTTTGTCTACACTGGGGGATCTGAGGGGGTGTATATACTTGCTATGTTTGCTATGTGTTTTGGCGGTTGTTAATTTATTATTGATGTATAGGGGGAGGGGTCACGGGGTTGTTTTGTTTTGTTTTGTATTTAATTCTATTGGGTCCCTTTTACATTTTGTTGTTGATATTTTGTGAAAACTTTAATTCAAATTATTTTTTTTAAAAAGAGTAATTTACTTAAGAAGAAACTGGTCAGTGCACATCAATGAATATTAAATGGCTCGGTAGAATTTTTACTGTATTTCCTCTGAATTTGACAAGAATCATTAAATTAGTTTACTCCTGAATAATTGGGCATCTTTATTAAAAATGTTTATTTTTCCAATACATGTATTTTCAAGTGAATGAACAAATATTCACCAGGTTACCACTCACAAAATATATCAAGGAACACTTTCTGATGGGAAGAGGAGGATTCATTTCTATTCCTCTGTCCAATTGTGTTGGTTCATGGTAAATTCTGCATTTATAATGTGCAAATTAATTCATGCTAATTTACAGCCTCACATAACCAGCGCAACTTCAAGTGATATTTGGATACATTACAATCCAGACAAAACTGTTGTGTATCTGTGCTGTTAACATGCAGACAGTTGCATCAGATAATCAGGCAATGCAAAGAAGCATTGAAGCAATTAAAGAGAGTAAGGAGACAATGAAGACATAACACTGTCACACATTCAGGACGAATTCAAACAATGACACATTGAAACAACTCAGACAGCTCTGAAATTAACATTGAAAATGCTGGAAAAGCAGGGTGGAGTCAAATCTGAAATACCACAGCTCCCTTCTCAGGTGTCTGAAATGGGTGCAAAACAGACATTTGAAGAGATTTAAACTGACAAACTGGAATTTGGCTGATATAAATATAGTTCCACACTTACATTTCATATCCAAGATTAGGCTCTTGTTCTGCACAAGTTAGTTGCCACATTGTCAGCAGCATAACAGATTTGAGCTCTTCAAAGGGAGATGATTGGCTAAAGTGCTTTTGTTACACCTCCCAAACTGCAACAAATGAGGCAAATTGTGATCAGAAAGAACAAAATTGAGAATCTGAATAATAGTCTGTGTGATGTGAAGGCAGTTAAAAGTGAAATGTGACAATTTAATTGTTGGATTTCTACTCTAAACATTGACCGACTCTAACCTGACACAAACTGTTAAAGTGTCCGCACAATTACTGGAGAGCACATTTTGTTAGTAATGTTTATATTCTCTGGCCAACGATTATTTTCTTCAACCTGCAATCAAACTTGATTATAAACAACTTGTGGCAGCACAATCTCTGCTAGGTGGTAAACATTTGAAAATTATTCAGACTGTAAACATTACTGTCACAAAGCTCTGAAACTAGGAAGTTTAAAGTCAAAATAACATGCATACCTGAAGCAGTCTCACATTCTTTGCTGTGTCTCTCCCAGATGTGAACCGTTCATACTTCTTTCAGTGGAAACCCTGGGTTTCTTGTGCTGTCTAAAGTATCTTCTAGTAATTTACTTGGTTGGCTCCTTCTTGGATTGTCTGTAATCGATGAATAAATACTCTGCATTTTCTCCTCAGCTCAGTAAAATCCAGGCTAAAATCTGGATGCACTTAGATCAGCAACCTTTTGTGTTTCCCACACTCTGGGTTTGAATAAGTAATGGAACACAATCTGAACTCAGATCCAAAGGGCCAATCAGACAACTCGACTTCCCACATTCTTGGTCAGATGCCAACACTTCACAGCCCTGTCTGTGCTCCAATTCCTTCATTCAGCAGGGGTTGGCTCCTGCACGACAGGGGTTATCGCCTCCAGGTTCACTGACTAGGAGGCAAAGGGCAGGTTAATAGGGTGGTGAAAAAGGCAAATGGGCCACTTGCTTTTAACAATTGGGGCAAAGATTACAAAAGCAGCGAAGTCATGTTGGAGCTGTATAGAACTTTGGTGAGCCCACAGCTGGAGTACTGTGTGCAATTCTGGTCACCACTTAATAGGAAAGTTGTGATTGCACTGGAGGGGGTGCAGAGAAGATTCACCACAATGTTGCCTGGGATTGAAGATTTAAGTTATAAAGAGAGGTTGCATAGACTTGGGTCATTTTCTCTGGAGCAGAGAAGACTGAGGGGTAACCTGATTGAGGTGTACAAGATTATGAGGGGCATGGACAGGATCGATAGGGAGCAGCTATTCCTCTTCGTTTAAGGGTCAATTAAGAGGGGACACAAGTTCAAAGTGAGGGGTGGGGGATTTCAGGTGGATTTAGGTGGTGACGGTCTGGATTGCACTGCCTGGGAGGGTGGTAGAGGTGGGATACCTCACATCCTTTAAAAAGTACCTGGATGAGCACCTGGCATGTTATAACATTCAAGGTCATGGGCCAAGTGCTGGAAAGTGGAATTAGCTGGGCAGGTCAGGGCCTTTCGAGTGTTGGTGCAGACCACAGGGGCCGAAGGGCCTCTTCTGTACTGTAGTATTCTGTCATTCTGATTCTGTGACAAGGGAGAGACTGACTAGTGGAACGGACACTGCGCATCACACCACTCCCCCCCCCCCCACCCCCCCATCCAACCACCCCCCTGCAACCCCCTCCATGATACAGACCCGCCTCACTACAGGGTGTTGGCCCTGGGTTGGCAGTATCAGCGGGATTGGTCCGCGGCAGGAGGATGACGATGACCCGCTCTGCAATGAGCTCTGGTGCACAGCATCATTTGACAATGTCCCACTCCTGCCCACGGTAACACATTCCACCGTCCACCAGGGTGATCCCTTCATGCGAGCTGGCCATTCCATCACACGGTTCCATTGGATCCCTGGGGTGACGAGATGGGGGTGGGACACCGGAGCGGTGAGCGCTGGCTGAACTGCAGTCCCCGAGCCAAAGCCACCCCCAATGTCTGCCTATTCCCCCCCTCCCGTGCCCCCTGTGCGGCCAGCCCACCCCTCACACCCATCTGACAGAGCACCAAGTCAGGTTGTAACATTGTGCACAGGTGTTTAATGTGACAACATATATATCGATACATGCCCAGCCCTGATAACTAAACTGTGCCCTGCACCCGTGCCAACCTAACTGGAGTCTTCTTTTCTGGCCTTACGGTCCTAACACTACGTCTAGGTGGATCCCCAGATGGTACATCAGGAGTGGAGGCAGCCTGCTGTCATCCCTGCCCTATGATCTGGTTCCCCTTTGCGGGCGGCTTTTGGGGCTACTGGGCCTTCATGGACCAGGTGATGTGGTGTCATAGATACATGGAAGATACAGTGCAGAAGGAGCCCATTCGGCCCATCGAGTCTGCACCGACCCACTTAAGCCCTCACTTCCACCATATCCCCTTCACCCACTAGCCCCTCCTAACCTTTTTGGACACTAAGGGCAATTTAGCATGGCCAATCCACCTAACATTGCTCGTCTTTGGACTGTGGGAGGAAACCGGAGCACCCAGAGGAAACCCACGCAGACACGGGGAGAATGTGCAGACTCCGGACAGATAGTGAACCAGCGGGGAATTGAACCAGGGACCCTGGCGCTGTGAAGCCACAGTGCTAGCCATGTGTGCTACCATGTCGCCCTGATTTGTCCGCTTCCCACCAGATGCGCCAGGGACAGGAGGGTGGGGGAATCTGAAGTGGTGCGGTATTCCGACACCTCCACTGCGGGAGTCACCGGCACGGGCTCCATTACCTCCTCTACCCATGGGATGCCCGATGGCCTCCAGGCTGCCTAGGGGACATGGGTGTGAGTGGAGCTATCCCCTGAGGCTGTCCCATTACATGGCGTTGCCAGACCTGGAAGCCTGCTGCCGCCTCGGCCAAGGTCTGCATGCACGCGGCCATGGAGCACAGGGAGTCAACGATCTCCATCTGGGACTGCGCCATGTCACGCTACAACTGTTCCACCAACTTCTGGGTCTGTGCCACATCAGCCAGTGAATGTACCACCTCTGTCTGGGACTGGGCCACCTCCTTCTGTGTCTGCGCCCGGGCAATGCCGCCGACGCACTCACCCATGGCCCGCTGTGACTGGATCACACTCAGGAACGCCGCTGCTCTACCTGCAGGAGGGCAGCCCGGTCCTGGGCCTCGGTCACCACCTGCACAGATTGTCCCAGGCCTTGGACATGCGGATCCACAGCTGAAACCCTCGCACCCCCCCTGCTCCCCAAGGACTCCACCATGGACACCATCCATACTGTGTTGGCCTGGGTGGCACCATGGCTGGCACCATCCTGCACATGGTTGGACTACCCACCTGAGCCTGCAGGTGCTAGATCCTCGCCGAAAACCCCTCATGCAGGCCCTGGCTCTGCGACTGAATCTCCACAATCGATGGGACTGGCCGTTCCAGAAGCCCAAAACCTCAATGCCATCTATTCTATTAGCCTGGGGCTCAGCATTCTCCTCCACAACATTATCTTTTTCCTGAGTGAATACTGATGAAAAATATTCATTTAGTATCTCGCCTATCTCTTCAGACTCCACACACAATTTCCCATCCCTGTCCTTGACTGGTCCTACTCTTTCCCTAGTCATTCGCTTATTCCTGACATACCTATAGAAAGCTTTTGGGTTTTCCTTGATCCTTCCTGCCAAATACTTCTCATGTCCCCCTCTTGCTCGTCTTAGCTCTCTCTTTAGATCCTTCCTCGCTACCTTGTAACTATCCATCGCCCCAACTGAAACTTCACACCTCATCTTCACATAGGCCGCCTTCTTCCTCTTAACAAGAGATTCCACTTCCTTGGTAAACCACGGTTCCCTCGCTCGACGCCTTCCTCCCTGCCTGACCGGTACATACTTATCAAGAACACGCAGTAGCTGATCCTTGAACAAGCCCCACTTATCCAGTGTGCCCAACACTTGCAGCCTACGTCTCCACCTTATCCCCCCCAAGTCACGTCTAATGGCATCATAATTGCCCTTCCCCCAGCTATAACTCTTGCCCTGCGGTGTATACTTATCCATTTCCATCATTAACGTAAACGTCACCGAATTGTGGTCACTGTCCCCAAAGTGCTCTCCTACCTGCAAATCCAACACCTGGCCTGGTTCATTACCTAAAACCAAATCCAACGTGGCCTCGCCTCTTGTTGGCCTGTCAACATATTGTTTCAGGAAACCCTCCTGCACACACTGTACAAACAACGACCCATCTATTGTACTCGAACTATATCTTTTCCAGTCAATATTTAGAAAGTTAAAGTCTCCCATAATAACTACCCTGTTACTTTCGCTGTTATCCAGAATCATCTTCGCCATCCTTTCCTCTACATCCCTAGAACTATTAGGAGGCCTATAAAAAACTCCCAACAGGGTGACCTCTCCTTTCCTGTTTCTAACTTCAGCCCATACTACCTCGGAAGAAGAGTCCCCATCTAGCATCCTCTCCGCCACCGTAATACTGCTCTTGACGAGCAGCGCCACACCTCCCCCTCTTTTGCCTCCTTCTCTGAGCTAACTAAAACACCTAAACCCCGGAACCTGCAACATCCATTCCTGTCCCTGCTCTATCCATGTCTCCGAAATGGCCACAACATCGAAGTCCCAGGTACCAACCCACGCTGCCAGTTCCCCTACCTTGTTTCGTATACTCCTGGCATTGAAGTAGACACACTTCAAACCACCTACCTGAACACTGGCCCCCTCCTGCGACGTCAAATCTGTGCTCCTGACCTCTATACTCTCATTCTCCCTTACCCTAAAACTACAATCCAGGTTCCCATGCCCCTGCTGCATTAGTTTAAACCCCCCCAAAGAGCACTAACAAATCTCCCCCCCAGGATATTTGTGCCCCTCAGGTTCAGATGTAGACCATCCTGTCTGTAGAGGTCCCACCTTCCCCAGAAAGAGCCCCAGTTATCCAGAAATCTGAATCCCTCCCGCCTGCACCATCCCTGTAGCCACGTGTTTAAATGCTCTCTCTCCCTATTCCTCATCTCACTATCACGTGGCACGGGCAACAACCCAGAGATAACAACTCTGTTTGTTCTAGTTCTGAGCTTCCATCCTAGCTCCCTGAAAGCCTGACTGACATCCTTGTCCCCTTTCCTACCTATGTCGTTAGTGCCAATGTGGACCACGACTTGAGGCTGCTCCCCCTCCCCCTAAAGACCCGGAAAACACGATCCGAGACATCACGTACCCTTGCACCTGGGAGGCAACATACCAAACGTGAGTCCCTCACGCTCCCACAAAATCTCCTATCTGTGCCCTTGACTATAGAGTCCCCAATTACTAATGCTCTGCTCCTCTCCCCCCTTCCCTTCTGAGCAACAGGGACAGACTCCGTGCCAGAGGCCCGTACCCCATGGCGTACCCCTGGTAAGTCGTCCCCCTCACAAGTATCCAAAGCGGGATACTTGTTTCTCAGGGGAACGACCGCAGGGGATCCCTGCAATGACTGCTTTTTCCCAGTCCCTCTTACAGTTACCCACCTATCTCCAATCTTTGGTGTAACTAATTCCCTGAAGCTGCTATCTATGACCCCTTCTGCCTCCCGAATGATCCGAAGTTCTTCCAACTCCAGCTCCAGTTCCCTAACTCGGTCTTGGACGAGCTGGAGATGGCAGCACTTCCTGCAGGTAAAGTCAGCAGGGACACTAACTGCATCCCTCACCTCAAACATCCTGCAGGAGGAACATTGCACTCCCGTCCCTGCCATTCCTCTAACTTTCTACCAAGATCTGGCTAACAACTAAATTAAATTTTTTATAAAAAATAATAATAATATAATAAAATATGGTACTTACCTCAGACCAATGGGTTTTATTATTAGGTTAGAGGAGGAGCGTGGGTGGGAGACACTATACGTGTAGTGTCTCGGGTTCTCTGCACCCCCTCCAGTGCAATCACATCTTTCCTATTAAGTGGTGACCAGAATTGCACACAGTACTCCAGCTGCGGGCTCACCAAAGTTCTATACAGCTCCAACATGACTTCGCTGCTTTTGTAATCTTTGCCCGAATTGTTAAAAGCAAGTGGCCCATTTGCCTTTTTCACCACCCTATTAACCTGCCCTTTGCCTCCTAGTCGGTGAACCTGGAGGCGATAACCCCTGTCGTGCAGGAGCCAACCCCTGCTGAATGAAGGAATTGGAGCACAGACAGGGCTGTGAAGTGTTGCCACCTGACCAAGAATGTGGGAAGTCGAGTTGTCTGATTGGCCCTTTGGATCTGAGTTCAGATTGTGTTACATTACTTATTCAAACCCAGAGTGTGGGAAACACAAAAGGTTGCTGATCGAATGCATCCAGATTTTAGCCTGGATTTTACTGAGCTGAGGAGAAAATGCAGAGTATTTATTCATCGATTACAGACAATCCAAGAAGGAGCCAACCAAGTAAATTACTAGAAGATACTTTAGCCAGCACAAGAAACCCAGGGTTTCCACTGAAAGAAGTATGAACGGTTCACATCTGGGAGAGACACAGCAAAGAATGTGAGACTGCTTCAGGTATGCATGTTATTTTGACTTTAAACTTCCTAGTTTCAGAGCTTTGTGACAGTAATGTTTACAGTCTGAATACTTTTCAAATGTTTACCACCTAGCAGAGATTGTGCTGCCACAAGTTGTTTATAATCAAGTTTGATTGCAGGTTGAAGAAAATAATCGTTGGCCAGAGAATATAAACGTTACTAACAAAATGTGCTCTCCAGTAATTGTGCGGACACTTTAACAGTTTGTGTCAGGTTAGAGTCGGTCAATGTTTAGAGTAGAAATCCAACAATTAAATTGTCACATTTCACTTTTAACTGCCTTCACATCACACAGACTATTATTCAGATTCTCAATTTTGTTCTTTCTGATCACAATTTGCCTCATTTGTTGCAGTTTGGTAGGTGTAACAAAAGCACTTTAGCCAATCATCTCCCTTTGAAGAGCTCAAATCTGTTACGCTGCTGACAATGTGGCAACTAACTTGTGCAGAACAAGGGCCTAATCTTGGATATGAAATGTAAGTGTGGAACTATATTTATATCAGCCAAATTCCAGTTTGTCAGTTTAAATCTCTTCAAATGTCTGTTTTGCACCCATTTCAGACACCTGAGAAGGGAGCTGTGTTATTTCAGATTTGACTCCACCCTGCTTTTCCAGCATTTTCAATGTTAATTTCAGAGCTGTCTGAGTTGTTTCAATGTGTCATTGTTTGAATTCGTCCTGAATGTGTGTCAGTGTTATGTCTTCATTGTCTCCTTACTCTCTTTAATTGCTTCAATGCTTCTTTGCATTGCCTGATTATCTGATGCAACTGTCTGCATGTTTACAGCACAGATACACAACAGTTTTGTCTGGATTGTAATGTATCCAAATATCACTTGAAGTTGCGCTGGTTATGTGAGGCTGTAAATTAGCATGAATTAATTTGCACATTATAAATGCAGAATTTACCATGAACCAACACAATTGGACAGAGGAATAGAAATGAATCCTCCTCTTCCCATCAGAAAGTGTTCCTTGATATATTTTGTGAGTGGTAACCTGGTGAATATTTGTTCATTCACTTGAAAATACATGTATTGGAAAAATAAACATTTTTAATAAAGATGCCCAATTATTCAGGAGTAAACTAATTTAATGATTCTTGTCAAATTCAGAGGAAATACAGTAAAAATTCTACCGAGCCATTTAATATTCATTGATGTGCACTGACCAGTTTCTTCTTAATTAAATTACTCTTTTTAAAAAAATAATTTGAATTAAAGTTTTCACAAAATATCAACAACAAAATGTAAAAGGGACCCAATAGAATTAAATACAAAACAAAACAAAACAACCCCGTGCCCCCTCCCCCTATACATCAATAATAAATTAACACCCGCCGAAACACATAGCAAACATAGCAAATATATACACCCCCTCAGATCCCCCAGTGTAGACAAACGCAAATGAAATAGAACCCCCGCCCCCCCCGCCCCCCCCCCCGCCCCCGGCCGGGTTGCCGCTGCTGCTGACCATTGTCTACCGTTCTGCCAGGAAGTCTAAGAACGGTTGCCACCGCCTGAAAAACCCTTGCACCGATCCCCTTAAGGCGAATTTCACCCTCTCCAATTTAATAAACCCCGCCATATCGTTGACCCAGGATCCTTCGCCGGGCTATCAGGGATGCAAAGGCCAGAATACCGGCCACTTCCGCCTCCTGCACTCCCGGCTCCCGTGCAACCCCAAATATTGCGAGCCCCCAGCCCGGTTTGACCCTGGATCACCACCCTCGACACCGTCCTCGCTACGCCCTTCCAAAATTCCTCCTGCGCTGGGCATGCCCAGAACATATGGGTGTGGTTTGCTGGGCTCCCTGAGCACCTAACACACCTGTCCTCACCCCCAAAAAACCGGCTCATCCTTGTCCCGGTCATGAGTGCCCTGTGCAGCACCTTAAACTGTATGAGGCTAAGCCTCGCGCATGAAGAGGAAGAGTTCACACTCCCAAGGTCATCTGCCCATGTCCCCTCCTTGATCTCCTCCCCCAACTCCTCCTCCCACTTAACTTTCAGCTCCTCCACCGAGGCCTCCTCCTCCTGCTGCCGAGATCTTCCCCTCTCCAATCCACACCCCCGAGAGCACCCTGTCCTGTACCGTGCGTGGTGGCAGCAGCGGGAATTCCACCACTTGCCACCTGGCAAACGCCCTTACCTGTAGATACCTAAAGGTTTTTCCCAGTGGGAGCCCGTACTTCTCCTCCAGCTCACCCAGGTTCACGAACTTCCCATCCACAAACAGGTCCCCCAACCTTCTTATCCCTGCCCCGAGCCACCCTGAAAACCCTCCATCTACTCTCCCTGGGATGAACCGGTAGTTCCCTCGTATCGGGGTCCACACTGAGGCCCCCACTTCCCCCCTGTGCCGCCTCCATTGTCCCCAAATTTTGAGGGTAGTCGCCACCACCGGGCTCGTGGTATACCTCATTGGAGGGAGCAGCAGCGGTGCCGTTGCCAGCGCCTCCAGACACGTACCCTCACAAGACGCCATCTCCAGCCTCTTCCATGCCGCACCCTCCCCCTCCATCACCCACTTGCGCACCATCGCCGCATTGGCGGCCCAGTAGTACCCACAGAGGTTGGGCAGAGCCAGCCCCCCACCCATCCCTACTCCGCTCCAGGAACACCTTCTCACCCTCGGAGTCCCTCGCGCCCACACAAACCCCGTTATGCTCCTGTTGACCCGCCCAAAGAAGGCCTTCGGGATAACAATGGGGAGGCACTGGAACAGGAACAAAATCCTTGGGAGCACCGTCATCTTGACTGACTGAACCCGACCCGCCAGGGATAGCGGCAACGCGTCCCACCTCTTAAACTCCTCCTCCATTTGCTCCACCAGCCTCATGAAATTAAGTCAATGCAGGGCCCCCAAGCTCCTGGCCACCTGGACCCCCAAATACCTGAAGCTCCTCTCCGCCCTTTTTAGTGGGAGCTCACCAATCCCCCTCTCCTGGTCCCCTGGGTGAACCACAAACAACTCGCTCTTCCCCATGTTGAGCTTGTACCCTGAGAAATCCCCGAACTCCCTGAGGTTCCTCATTACCTCTGCCATTCCCCCCACCGGGTCCGCTACAAATAACAGCATGTCGTCCGCATAGAGCGACACCCTATGCTCCTCCCCACCCCGCACCTGCCCCCTCCAGTTCCTCAACTCCCTCAGTGCCATAGCCAGGGGTTCAATCGCCAGTGCGAAGAGCAGGGGGGACAGGGGACACCCCTGCCTTGTCCCTCGATGCAACCAAAAGTACTCAGACCTCCTCTTGTTCGTGGCCACACTCGCCACCGGGACCTCGTACAACAGCTTAACCCACCTGACGAACCCCTCCCCAAACCAGAACCTCTTCAGCACCTCCCACAAGTACCCCCACCCTGCCCTATCGAAGGCCTTCTCTGCGTCCATCGCCACCACTATCTCCGCCTCCCCCTCCCTCGCCGGCATCATAATAACGTTCAGGAGCCTCCGCACATTCGCGTTCAACAGCCTCCCCTTCACGAACCCCGTCTGGTCTTCGTGGATGAACTGCGGCACCCAATCCTCAATTCTCGTGGCTAAGACCTTCGCCAAAACCTTGGCATCTACATTTAACAACAAAATTGGCCTGTAAGACCCACACTGCAGGGGATCCTTGTCCCGCTTCAGGATCAAGGAGATCAGTGCCTGGGACATCGTCGGGGGCAAGGCCCCCCCCCCCCCTGCTCCTTTGCCTCATTGAAGGTCCTAACCAACATCGGGCCCAGCAGGTCCACATATGTTTTGTAGAATTCGACTGGGATACCGTCCGGCCCCAGTGCCTTCCCCGCCGACATGCTGCCTATCCCTTTGGCCAACTATTCCAGCCCAATCGGGGCGCCGAATCCCGCCACCAGTCCCTCCTCCACCTTTGGGAACCTCAGTTGGTCCAGAAAGCGGCCCATCCCTCCCTCCTCCAGTGGGGGCTCGGACCGATCCAGTTCCTCATAAAAGTCACTGAAGACCCCATTGATGCCAACCTCACTCTGCACCACACTCCCTCCCCTATCCTTAACTCCCCCGATCTCTCTAGCTGCGACCCGCTTCCGAAGCTGATGCACCAGCATCCGACTTGCCTTTCCCCATATTCATAAATCGCCCCCTGGGCCTTCCTCCACTGCGCCTCCGCCTTCCTGGTGGTGAACAGGTCGAATTCGGTCTGGAGGCTACGCCTCTCCCTCAACAGTCCCTCCTCCGGCACCTCCGCGTACCTCCTGTCTACCCTCACCATCTCCCCCACCAGCCTCTCCCTCTCCCTCTGCTCTCTCCTCTCCTTGTGGACCCTAATGGAGATCAGCTCTCCCCGAACCACCGCCTTCAGCGCCTCCCAGACCATCCCCACTCGGACCTCCCCGTGATCGTTGGCCTCCAGGTATTTCTCTCTTAATTAAATTACTCTTAAATGTGATTTAAAAATTGTCTAAAACATGGCACATGTCCACTCCACACATCAATCTGGTATTGCAATGCTTCCAGGAATGGTGTTCTTTGGGGTGGGAAGTTACAAGTTAAAAGAACAAAATCCTTTTCCAACTTCCTGATTGTGTTTCCTTTCCTGTGTAGACAGCGACAGTGGTGTAGTGGTATTGTCACTGGGCTAGTAATCCAGAAAGCTAGGGTACTGCTCTGGGGATCAGGGTTCACTTCAATTCAACATATATCTGCAACTAAAAGTCTAATGATGACCATGGAACCATTGTCATGCAAACCCATCAGGTCCGATAGGGAAGGCTTCCTTCCCTGGTCTGGCCTACATGTGACTCCAGGCACACAGCAAAGTTGACTCTTAAATGCCCTTCCAAGGATACTGCAAGTAAAAGCAGCACTGGAGTGAGTTTAGAAATGTGTGAAACAGGTACATAAACATAAAAAGTAGATTTATACCAGAGTTGTTTTGTGACATTGAAGTTCTCCAAAAGTGGGGTTGCACTGTTCCTGGAGATACTGCAATACAGAGTCGATGTGTGGAGTGGACGGAGCAAGTCCCTCTTCCATCTCCCGGCTCCAAAAATCAATTTAATGTATGGTCCCAGACTGCGAACAGATGTAAATTTTTAAAAATGTTATCCTTAAAGTTACAAAGTCAATGCGCAGAGTGGACAGGGCAAACCCTTACTCCATCTCATTACTTGCTCCAAAAACCCAATTCAAATTGAATCCAATTCATGCTCTCAACAAGGGAGACATACAAGATCCAAGCTGACAGAAAAAGGCATTGCCCCTCATCTTGGGCTCGACCTGATGCTTGACCTTTGCGTAAAGACCGAGTAGCGATGAAAATAGTTTTTTTCAAAAATATGCTTTATTCATAAAATCTCTGAAGAAAAAAATTACAAAAAAATATCAATTTGTTACAATAGTAAAGTACAATATTGGACACATTTATGCCAGAGGTTCAGCTGCACTGTGAGGTGCTTCAATTCATTGATGAGAATATTACAAATATTTCAATATTTTCAGTACTATTCTGCCCAAACTATTTGCGTTGGTCATATTGCATCTGCGGTGCTTTCATACAGTTACATACAGTTAATTTTGATCACACTGACCAAGGGTTTTGACCCACAGACCAGCCCCTGAGCGTATATTTGCTGAAATGTCTTACACCAGGGTGTCGCGACCTGTGGGTGGATCACGGGCGGGTGTTGGGAGGGACACGTAAAGATGAGGCGCGCCGCCGTTTCTGTGGTGGCCCCGATCACGGGAGGAACGCACGTCTTTTACTTTGAGAATGGCGGCCAAGGTTTAAAATGTCACGGCTCCGGCGGAAAGGATGAATCAGCAATGGGGTGTGGTCAGCGGGGTGGAGAGAGAAAGTTAAATGTCCGTGGCTCGGGGCTCATCCACGGTTTGTGTGGAGACGTCCGAGTGTCGGTTGGTGTCTGGGAAGTTTTGTGCCAGACCCACAGGGTGAGAGAGACCTGCCGATTGAGGGGGAGGTGAGACCGGGAGGAAGATTCCCCCCCCTTGTGAGTGTTTTGATCCGATTCCCGGTGCAGCTGCGTCTGGGGATCGGTTTAGCTGCTCCTCTCGGTGATGTATCCGGGGAAATGAGGCTTGTGCGGTCCCGAGAGTTCATCTGCTGAGACAGCACCTCCCCCACCACCACCCCCCCGCCCCCTGTATGGGGTGAGACCCAGGCCCTCGTGACTGAGCCCCCCCACCCCCCTGTATGGGGTGAGATCCAGGCCCTGGTGACAGGGCCCCCCCCCCCCCCCGGCCCCCTGTATGGGGTGAGACCCAGCCCCTGGTGACTGAGCTCCCCCAGCCCCCTGTATGCGGTGAGACCCAGCCCCTGGTGACTGAGCCCCCCCCCCCCCCCCCCCGGCCCCCTGTATGCGGTGAGACCCAGCCCATTGTGACTGAGGCCTCCTACGGCCCCCTGTATGGGGTGAGGCCCAGGCATTGCTGACTGAGCCCCCCCCCCCCACACCCGATTTCGTAATTGACGATCGCCGGAGAATTCACTTTAACGACCGAAGCGGGGGCAGTGCCTGTTTTACCCAAGTTGCAGAAGCTCCGCTCCATCCACAACGGCATCATCGCGGTGTGCACCGCACGCATTTGGGACGGTCTCAGGATGTCGCTTGAAGACCCTCCCCCGATGCTCCTCCCCCGATGGGCCATGTTCCCGACATCTGGTCTCGGCGGTCGGGAACACCGTGCGGCGCCTGCGGACTGTGTCCAGCGCCGCCACAGTCGAGCGGGTGCCGTGATTGTGGCCGGGGCGCTTCGGCGATGGCTGGGGGGACTGGCCAGGGGGTGGGGAGTGAGTGTTCAGGGCTGCACTATCTGGCAGGTCGGGTCCACTCACGGCCGGCACCATGTTGTACGGCGTGACCGCGGAAGGTCGGCACCGTGCGCATGCATGACCACGAACCCGGCAATTCTCCGGCTGTTTAATTCGTGGAGGCTGGGCGTTTTATATGCCGCGGTTGTTAGCCCCTCATCAGTCGGAGGATCGGAGCTGGGGTGGTGCCGATTTTCCCCACAAAAAACACCACGGGTCCTCCGGAAATGCCGTCAAAATCGGGGAATTCAGCCGCAGGTGTTTGTGTCCCGGGGCCCACGCACAGCTTGAAGCAGCCGCACACAAAGGTGGCCATCAGGGTGAGGGCAGCGTTGGGTATGTTTCTCTCTCCCTTATCCAGAGATTTGTGCACGGTGTCCCTTCAGACACGGTGCATCTTGGTTCGGGTGACTGCTGCGGCCCAGACCAGCGCCACATACAGCAACACCGAGAGCTGACTGATGGTGATTTAACCTGAGGATCACCACACCTCAGGCGAGGTTGAGAAGGCAGACCGGCATAAAAGGTTTGGCTGGTCCTCAGGATGTCAGACTGTGATGATTTTACTGAGCCATCTTCTTCCTTCAGTTTGCTGATCACAGAGGTCTCTCTGTGTACCTTTTGGAAGAAGAAACTAAAGCAGCCATCTGTCATCACCCTCTGTCTCCTACAGCTAAGCCAATTTTGAATCCACCTTAACAAGTTACCTTGTAGCCCATGTGCATCTGCCTTCTTTATAAGCCTCCCATGCGGGACATTGTCAAAGGTCTAGCTGAAATCCATATAAACTACATCAACGGGTGGCAAGGTAGCACAGTGGTTAACTCTGGGTTCCAGATTCGATTCCCGCTTGGGTCACTCTGTGCGGAGTCTGCACGTTCTTCCCGTGTCTATGTGGGTTTCTTCTCACAGGCCGAAGATGTGCAGGTTGGGTGGATTGACTATGCTAAATTGCCCTTAGTGTCCAAAAAAGGTTAGGTGGGGTTGCGGGGATAGTGTGGAGGTGTGGGGGTTACGGGGATAGTGTGAATGTGTGGGCTTAGGTAGGGTGCCCTGTCTAAGGGTCAGACAGACTCGATGGGCTGAATGGCCTCCTTCTGCACTGTAAATTCTATGATTCTAACTGCACTACCCCTTCTACACACCTGGTCACATGTCCAAAAAATTCAATCAAATTTGTTATGCATGATCTCCCTCTGACAAAGCGATGCTGACTGTTCCTGATAAAACCTTACCTCTCCAAGTTGTGTTGCCCTATTATGTATTTTCTTTTATTCCCTTTTCTTCTCATGTACTTAATGATCTGTTGAGCTGCTCGCAGAAAAATACTTTTCACTGCACCTCTACACGTGACAATAAACAAATCCAATCCAATCCAATCCAAGTGAAGATAGATTCTCTCCTTCAGAATTTTCTCCAATATTTTCCCGACAACATCCAACAACTGGAAACTGCAAGTGTACAGACTGGTCTCTGAGACTGGTAAATCTACTTCATTAAACTGGGTTTGAAGCAAGCTTTCTTGGGATGGGGACTAGGGGCTGCTGAACATGGTGAACTATTATTGGATAGCAAACATTGCTCTGGTAAGAAAATGGACCTTGGCGAAGGGTTGGTGTGGAGGCGGCATCGTACAGGGGTACGTATTTGAGGGCTTTGTTGTTGGTACCTGTACCGTTTTCGCCAGCCAGATACTCCATGTGCCCAGTGGTGGTGTCAGCTTTGAGGGTGCAGGGCAGTGGAGTCAGCGTCTGGGGCTGGAGGGTGCCTCGGTGTGGGCACCGATCTGTAACACTCATAGGTTTTGTGCTTTGGCGACAGATTCGCGGGGCTGGAGGACCTGGAGGCAATGTGTGAAATGCCGAGAGGGAATAGCTTTAGGTACCTGCAGGTTTGAGACTTTGTAAAGAGAGAGGTGCTGCCATTCCTGGGCTGCCGCCCCTGGGGTTGCAGGGTAAGGTGCTGTAAAAGGACGAAATAGGGGAGGGAAAGGCGTTGGATGTTTATAAGGAGTTGATGGAGTGGGAGGGAGCCCTGGTGGGAGATATTAAGAGGAAATGGGAAGAGGAGCTGGGAGGGGCTGAGATGTGGGCGGAAGCTTTGCGGTGGGTGAACGCATCCCCATCATGTGCTAGGTTAAGCCTCATCCAGTTTAAGATGGTGCATAGAGCTCACATGATGGTGGCGAGGATGAGGCGGTAGAGGATAAGTGTGGGTTGTGCACAAGGAGGCCCGTGATCCATGTCTACATGTTCTGGTCGTGTCCAAGACTGAGGAGTTCTGGCAGGGATTCCGGACGTAGGCCGGGATTCTCCGAGCACGCCACGGGTCAGAGAATCGGCAGGGGCGGGGGAAATTCCCACCACGCCGCTCCGCGTCAGGCCACCTAGAAACTGGTGAATTGCTGGGCCAGGAGGCCCGTTGACGCTGCCGTACACCACTCCGGTGTGACCGCCGGTGTCAATACTTGGCTGGGATTTCAGAGAATCCCGGCCGTGATGTCAGAGGTGCTGGGTGTGGAGGTGGTTCCAAGGACAGAATCATAGAATCATCATAGAATTTACAGTGCAGAAGGAGGCTATTCGGCCCATCGAGTCTGCACCGGTTCTTGGAAAGATCACGCTACCCATCCCCACCAATTGTGAAGCAATTGTGCTAACCACTATGCTACTGTAATGCCCAGGTGTGATACTTGGGGTGTCGGAAGACCCGGGAGTCCAGGTGGTGAGAGATGCCGTGTTTTGGCCTCTGCCTCCCTAATAGCCCAGAGACCGATTTTGCTTGGGTAGGGGGGGCCAAAGCGAGGGGGTGGGTGAGTGACCTGGCAGAATTCCTGAGGCTGGAGAAGGTCAAAATAGTACCTGGATAGCACTTGGCACCTCTTGACATTCGAGGCTATGGGCCAAGTGCTGGCAAATATGATTAGGTCGGCAGATCAGGTGCCTTTCATGCAGCAGTGCAGACTCAATGTGGTCCCACCTCACCTTCTGGACACTAAGGGCAATTTAGTATGGCCTATCCACCGAATCTGCACATCTTCGGACTGTGGGAGGAAACCGGAGAACCTGGAAGAAGCCCATGCAGACACGGGGAGAACGTGCAAGTTTCACAGTTACCCAAGGCCGGAATTGAACCTGGATCCCTGGGGCTGTGTGGCAGCAGTGCTAACCACTGTGCCACAGTGCTGCCCATGGCCTTTAATTTTACACGCTAATCTCTTATGTGGGATTATGTTGAAAATCTTCTGAAAGTCCAAATAAACCTCATCCATTGGCTCCCCTTCATCAGCTCCACTAGTTTCATCCTCAAAGAATTCCAGTGGATTTGTCAAGCATGATTTCCCTTTTTATAAATCCTTGCTGACATGGATATCTCATCTGGTCGGGAGTCTGAAACCAGGGGCCAGTATTTCAAAATAAAGTAGAAGCCACTTAGGACCAAGATGAGGAGAATTTGTTTTACTCAGAGGGTTGTGAATCTTTGGAATTCCCTATCCCATGGGCTGTGTCCACAGATGCTCATTCCCCTGTTTGGTA
Source organism: Scyliorhinus torazame (assembly GCF_047496885.1). Classification (NCBI taxonomy): domain Eukaryota; kingdom Metazoa; phylum Chordata; class Chondrichthyes; order Carcharhiniformes; family Scyliorhinidae; genus Scyliorhinus; species Scyliorhinus torazame. The sequence continues at coordinate 87,876 of NW_027308475.1, forward strand.
CCGAGATGGTTGACAGATTCAAGTTCCTAGGTGTTAAACATGAACAATCTGTCCTGGTCCATCCAAGTCGATGCTACGACCAAGAAAGCACAACAGCACCTGTACTTCCTCAGGGAATTAAGGAAATTCGGCATGTCCACATAGACTCTTCAGTTTGTTTCCAGATGCACCATAGCATCCTATCTGGCTGCATCACAGCCTGGTATGGCAACTGCTGGGCCCAAGACCGTAAGAAACTACAGAGAGTTGTGAACACTGCCCAGTCCATTACGCGAACCCGCCTCCTATCCATTGACTCTGTCTACACCTCCCGCTATCTTGGGAAAGTAGTGAACTCGCCAACATTGAGGGCATTTAAAAGTTTATTGGATAAGCATATGGATGATAATGGCATAGTGTAGGTTAGATGGCTTTTGTTTCGGTGCAACATCGTGGGCCGAAGGGCCAGTACTGCGCTGTATCGTTCTATGTTCTATGTTCTATAGTGAGCAGCATAATCAACTACCCCTGCCACCTGGGTTATTGGCTTTTCCAACCACTTCCATCGGGCAGAAGGTACAAAAGTTTGAGAACACGCACCAACAGAAGAAAACATCTTCTTCCCCACTGTTCCCAGACTCCTGAATGGCCCTCTTATGGACTGAACTGATCTTATGGACTAAACTGATCTTATGGACTGAACTGATCTTATGAACTGAACGGGCTTGGAGGGCCGAAGGGCCTGTTCCTGTGCTGTACATTTCTTTGTTCTTTGTTCTTTGTTTGTTGATCTTTCTGCACATCTTCTCTGCAGTTGTAGCACTCTATTCGTATACTTCACCCGATGTCTATGTCTATGTATTTACATTGTGTGTCTATCGTGTGTCCTATGTCTTTCATGTATGGAGCGATCTGCCTGGACTGTACGCAGAACAATACTTTTCATTGTACCTCGGTACACGTGACAAAATCTAAATCTAGATCTAAATCTTGGAAACATTGAGTATCTTTAAAGTAGCGATTGGCATGCCAATGATGTAAAGGGAAATGGGGATAGTTTGGGGAAAAAGACATTGAAGTGGATGATCAGCCATGATCGTATTGAATGGAAGAGCAGGCTTGAAGGGCTGAATGGCCTCCTCCTGCACCTGTGTTATCTTTGCCAGATTTAACTGATTCTTGACTGCCTTCATATCGTCCTCACGGCTGACCTGTATTTTGGAATGTCTGGCTGGAATGATTATCTCTCTGTGTGCTCTCATTGCTGTTTTGCTGGTGTTTTCTATCTGAGTTTTCTGAATTCTCCTGCCAGTAAATGCCATCTTTCTCATTAATTGGCCATATAACATGTCCAGCCCTGGACTTCTGGTGGCATAATGTAAGGGGAAGATGCGCACGAGGTAGCTTCTGCTGGAATATTGTACTTTTTGTTCATTTTCTTAGTCTTGGATCGTTTATTCTTCGGAAACCCATACAGTTATCAGAATAGAGGTCTTTTATGACTGAAATGCCAAACAAAACAAGTAAAAGAAAGCTGGGAGCAGAAATTCGTCAACGGAGTTGAGGCCTCGGAGCTCAATGGCAAGTAAAATGGCGGAGTCAGATTCAGGTCCTCTGTCCACTCCACTAACAGCTGAGTTTCTTTCAAATACCTTGGCAAAGGAATTTGAAAATCACCTACAAATTGTGTCACAAGTCCTCAAAAAAGTAGTTGAAGAGGCCTTGGACCCTATTTGCGCGGCTCTGGGGAATATTAATCAGATCGGTGAAGTCCAAGGAGCTACAATGAAAAATATGAAGTTGGCCTTATCGGACCACCGCAATCGGATTGCCGCGCTGGAATCCGAACTGTCTTCCGTGACCTAAACAAATCGATCGTTGAGAGCCAGGATGAATGACTTAGCAAACAGGTCCAGGAGGAATAATGTCCAAATTGTGAGGTTGCTATAGGGAATTGTAGGCCCTACACCCACAGAACACTTCTCGGGCCTGTTCTGCAAAATGTTGGGTGAGGGTGGATTCACATCCTCTCCTGAATTGGACTGACCCCATCGCATTCATTGGCCAATGCCCCGTCCTGAAGATCTACCACGTGCGGTGATGGTGAGTTTTGCGATGGGCAAAGGAACACCTGGACTTTAAGTGGGAAGGCCACTCCATCAGGTTCGACATGGAGTCAAGGCCACCCTGAGTATGAGTGGAGTCCGGTTCGATTTGGGCAACCCAGCTCGTCTCAGAGAAACGTTTAAGAGAAAAGACTATGCGTGGAATTGAATGGAAAGATTTCTCAGTTAATTTGTCGGGATTTGTAGGAAGGATCCAGCGAGTTCTCCACTGATATCATTTTCTAAAAATAAATTTAGACTACCCAATTCATTTTTTCCAATTAAGGGGCAATTTAGCGTGGCCAATCTACCTACCCTGCACATCTTTGGGTTGTAGAGGCGAATCCCATGCAAACACGGGTAGAATGTGCACACTCCGCAAGGACAGTGACCCAGAGCCGGGATTCAACCTGAGACCTCGGCGCCGTGAGGCAGCAGTGCTAACCACAGTGCCACACCTCTACACTGATATCAAACAACACTTTTTGGGCCCTGGGGAGTTTCTCAGCGGTTTAGCTCACACTTAGACGTGGGGAGCTGAACTCAGACATCGGGCCGCCATTTTGAAAGGGTGCCCCGAACTCCAAGCGACCTTGTGAGTCCCCACCCCCCCCACTTTTGGGAAATGTCACCCCCCCCCACACACACACACACGTGGGCACTCCCCTACACACCTCCAAGTGAGGACACCCGCTATGGGGTACCTGGGCACCCCCACTTCAAGCACCCCAAACACCCCCTTACAGGTCCCCCTCTCTCAGGACTCCACCCATCACACACACCCCTACCTCCCAGAGGCCCCTTCTTGCCTGCCCTGCACCCCTGCCTCACGCTTAATACCCCCTCCATGCTCCTTTTATGGGAATGGACCCCCCTCGGACTCTGACTCTTGGCAGTGCCACCCTTGCACTGACACCCTGGAAGTGCTCCTTCCAGCTTCGCAGTGCCACACGGACACCTTGGCAGTAACAGGGTGGCAATGCCAATGTGGCAGCTGGGCAGTACCAAGGTGCCCACATTCCATGGTGAAGGCCACGGGGCCACCTTGCCATATCCCTGGCCACCCAGGGGCTTCCAATGGCCCGGGAGGCCCCACCACCTTCGGGTGCCGTTCCACCTGGTCCATCTTTGTGTGGACCAGTACTGATTGACGCGCGGCTTGGCCTCCATGGGGAGGTTGGTGGGTCCTGGGAGGCCAATAGATACCGGATAATTAGGCCAGTAAGTAGGTTGAAGACCTACTTACACCAGCATGACTTGGTCCTGCCCATTGTGGGCAGGTTCGTGATCCCGACACACCGTGGGACTTTACGTCGCGGGATCGATCCCTGTGTCTGTCGGGAAGCCCACAGGAAGCTTCACCCTGTTGCGTTCTCATTGGAGCGCAATGTGGCCGGTAGATCGCACCCTATTTCTTTGATGTGCCAGGAAAGGTGGACTTGTTAAACGACACAAGTTGACTGCGTTGTAGTTGAGGTTTTGGCTCTGTTGACAGGTATCTTGTATTGTTACATTGTTGGGGATCATGTTTGTTGGGGATCATTTTTCTTGTTCTTGTTAGGGTTGAGTTCTTATATTTTGTTGAACATCCCGCCTTGCCACTTTTGACGTCCTTGCCCCCTGCTTGCTGAGCCCTCAATCCACCTTAAAGAAATCAATGAACGGTTTTCACCTCCAGGTGAACCCCTCTACCGACCCCTGCAAAGCAAACTTGATTTTCTTCAGCTTCAGGAATTCTGCCAGATCACTCACTCACACCCCTGCCTTCGGCAGCTCCGAGTCCCGGCAACACACTGTCAGGGAGGTATAGGCCAATACATCAGGCTCTCTCCCTCCCCCATTCCTCTGCACTCCCGCGTCTTCCGACACAACAAATATCGCCACCTCCGGACTCGTGGCCAGCCCACACCCAGAACCTCGGACATAACATCCGAGAACCCCTGCCAGAAACCCTTTAGGCACCCCTCCCCTCACAAAATCCCTCACATGCAGGTACCTGAAGCCATTCCCGTTGGGCAACTCATACAATTCCCCCAACTCCTCCTGCCCCGCCAATTTTCCCCCGATAAAGAAGCCCCCAAAATACTCAATCCCCACTTGCCGCCACGATCGAAATCTCACATCCTGCCCCACCAGCACAAACCTGTGGTTGTTGCATATCAGTTTCCACAACGACATGCCCTCCAGCCCAAAATGATGCCTGCACTGACTCCCCCAATCATGCCGACACCACTGGGCTCACGGAGTTCCTGGCCGGCCAGAGTGGAAGTGGTGCCAATAACAGATGCATCAAACTCGTTCCCCTACACAACGCTGCCTCCACCCGCCCTCAGACCAATTCTCCTGCACAGCCCATTTCCTCACCATCGCAATATTCACCGGCCAATAGTAATTTATCAAATTTGGCAACGTCACCCTCCCGCCCCTCTCCCCGTTCAAGGTACATCCTCCTCACCAGCGGGGTCTTCCCTACCACACAAACCACAAAATGATTCCATCAACCTTCCTAAAAAGGGAATTGGGGACAAAGATAGAGAGGTTCTGGAACGCGAACGAGAACCTGGGCAGCATTGTCATTTTCACCGTCTGCAGGCGCCCAGCCAGTGACAGCGGCAACACATCCCACTCTTTTTTTTTTTTAACCAACAATTTTATTGAGGTATTTTAGGCATATAGAAAAAGTGACATTGTACAGTATAAATAAAAAGAAGTCAAGGCACAAATTAAACATAGTGCAAACCACGGCTCTGTTCACGCAAGGACCTGCCTCAATAGCCTCCTACTCTACTCAATTCTACCCTAGCCACCCTCCCCTGCTGACGCTTACTCCTCTGTGAAGAAGTCAATAAATGGCTGCCACCTTCGGGCGAACCCTAATAGTGAACCTCTCAAGGCGAACTTGTCTTTCTCTGGGCCAAGAAAGCTCGCCATGTCTGATAGCCATACCTCAGCCCTCGGGGCTTTGGGTCCCCCATGCTAACAGTATCCGTCGCCGAGCTACCAGGGAAGCAAAGGCCAGAACATAAGAACTAGGAGCAGGAGTAGGCCACCTGGCCCCTCCAGCCTGCTCCACCATTCAATGAGATCATGACTGATCTTTTGTGGACTCAGCTCCACTTTCCGGCCCGAACGCCATAACCCTTTATTCTTCAAAAAACTATCTATCTTTATCTTAAAAACATTTAATGAAGGAGCCTCTATTGCTTCACTGGGCAAGGAATTCCATAGATTCACAACCCTTTGGGTGAAGAAGTTCCTCCTAAACTCAGTCCTAAATCTACTTCCCCTTATTTTGAGGCTATGCCTCCTAGTTCTGCTTTCACCCGCCAGTGGAAACAACCTGCCCGCATCTATCCTATCTATTCCCTTCATAATTTTATATGTTTCTATAAGATCCCCCTTCGTCCTTCTAAATTCCAATGAGTACAGTCCCAGTCTGCTCAACCTCTCCTCGTAATCCAACCCCTTCAGCTCTGGGATTAACCTAGTGAATCTCCTCTGCACCCCCTCCAGTGCCAGTACGTCCTTTCTCAAGTAAGGAGACCAAAACTGAACACAATACTCCAGGTGTGGCCTCACTAACACCTTATACAATTGCAGCATAGCCTCCCAAGTCTTAAACTCCATCCCTCTAGCAATAAAGGACAACATTCCATTTGCCCTCTTAATCACCTGTTGCACCTGTAAACCAACTTTTTGCGACTCATGCACTAGCACACCCAGGTCTCTCTGCACAGCTGCATGTTTTAATATTTTATCATTTAAATAATAATCCCTTTTGCTGTTATTCCTACCAAAATGGATAACCTCACATTTGTCAACATTGTATTCCATCTGCCAGACCCTAACCCATTCACTTAGCCTATCCAAATCCCTCTGCAGACTTCCAGTATTCTCTACACTTTTTGCTTTACCATTCATCTTAGTGTCGTCTGCAAACTTGGACACATTGCCCTTGGTCCCCAACTCCAAATCATCTATGTAAATTGTGAACAATTGTGGGCCCAACACTGATCCCTGAGGGACACCACTAGCTACTGATTGCCAACCAGAGAAACACCCATTAATCCCCACTCTTTGCTTTCTATTAATTAACCAATCCTCTATCCATGCTACTACTTTCCCCTTAATGCGATGCATCTTTATCTTATGCAGCAACCTTTTGTGTGGCACCTTGTCAAAGGCTTTCTGGAAATCCAGATATACCACATCCATTGGCTCCCCATTATCTACCGCACTGGTAATGTCCTCAAAAAATTCCATTAAATTAGTTAGGCATGACCTGCCCTTTATGAACCCATGCTGCGTCTGCCCAATGGGACAATTTCCATCCAGATGCCTCGCTATTTCTTCCTTGATGATAGATTCCAGCATTTTCCCTACTATCGAAGTTAAGCTCACAGGCCTATAATTACCCGCTTTCAGCCGACCTCCTTTTTTAAACAGTGGTGTCACATTTGCTAATTTCCAATCCGCCGGGACCACCCCAGAGTCTAGTGAATTTTGGTAAATTATCACTAGCGCATTTGCAATTTCCCTAGCCATCTCTTTTAGCACTCTGGGGTGCATTCCATCAGGGCCAGGAGACTTGTCTACCTTCAGCCCCATTAGCTTGCCCATCACTACCTCCTTAGTGATAACAATCCTCTCAAGGTCCTCACCTGTCATAGCCTCATTTACATCAGTCACTGGCATGTTATTTGTGTCTTCCACTGTGAAAACTGACCCAAAAAACCTGTTAAGTTCCTCAGCCATTTCCTCATCCCCCATTATTAAATCTCCCTTCTCATCCTCTAAAGGGCCAATATTTACCTTAACCACTCTTTTTTGTTTTATATATTTGTAGAAACTTTTACTATCTGTTTTTATATTCTGGGCAAGTTTACTCTCATAATCTATCTTACTCTTCTTTATAGGTTTTTTTGTAGCTTTCTGTTGCCCCCAAAAAGATTTCCCAATCCTCTAGTCTCCCACTAATCTTTGCTACTTTGTATGCTTTTTCCTTCAATTTGATACTCTCCCTTATTTCCTTAGATATCCACAGTCGATTTTCCCTCCTTCTACCGTCCTTCCTTTTTGTTGGTATAAACCTTTGCTGAGCACTGTGAAAAATCGTTTGGAAGGTTCTCCACTGTTCCGCAACTGTTTGACCATAAAGTCTTTGCTCCCAGTCGACCTGAGCTAGTTCTTCTCTCATCCCATTGTAATCTCCTTTGTTTAAGCACAAAACACTAGTGTTTGATTTTACCTTCTCACCCTCCATCTGTGTTTTAAATTCCACCATATTGTGATCGCTCCTTCCGAGAGGATCCTTAACTATGAGATCCTGAATCAATCCTGTCGCATTACACAGGACCAGATCTAGGGCTGCTCGTTCCCTTGTAGGTTCCATTACATAGTGTTCTAGGAAACTATCGCGGATACATTCTATAAACTCCTCCTCAAGGCTGCCTTGACCGACCTGGTTCAACCAATCGATATGTAGATTAAAATCCCCCATGATAACTGCTGTACCATGCATCAGTTATTTCTTTTTTTTAAAATAAATATTTTATTGAAAATTTTTGGTCAACCAACACAGTACATTGTGCATCCTTTACACAATATTATAACAACACAAATAACAATGACCTATTTTATAAACAAAAAATGAATAAATAACAAATAACAAAAATGAAAACTAACCCTAATTGGCAACTGCCTTATCACAAGTAACACTCTCCAAAAATATAATTTAACAGTCCAATATATAATTATCTGTCGCAACGACCTATACATATTATACAGTATATATTAACAACCCTCAGAGTCCTTCTGGTTCCTCCTCCCCACCCCGCGCCCCCCCCCCCGATCCTGGGCTGCTGCTGCTGCCTTCTTTTTTCCATTCCATCTATCTTTCTGCGAGGTATTCGACGAACGGTTGCCACCGCCTGGTGAACCCTTGAGCCGACCCCCTTAGAACAAACTTAATCCGCTCTAGCTTTATAAACCCTGCCATGTCATTTATCCAGGTCTCCACCCCCGGGGGCTTGGCTTCTTTCCACATTAACAATATCCTGCGCCGGGCTACTAGGGACGCAAAGGCCAAAACATCGGCCTCTCTCGCCTCCTGCACTCCCGGCTCTTGTGCAACCCCAAATATAGCCAACCCCAGATTGGTTCGACCCGGTCCCCCACTACTTTTGAACGCACCTTTGTCACCCCCATCCAAAACCCCTGTAGTGCCGGGCATGACCAAAACATATGAGTATGATTCGCTGGGCTTCTCGAGCACCTCGCACACCTATCCTCCACCCCAAAAAATTTACTGAGCCGTGCTCCAGTCATATGCGCCCTGTGTAATACCTTAAACTGAATCAGGCTTAGCCTGGCACACGAGGACGACGAGTTTACCCTGCTTAGGGCATCTGCCCACAGCCCCTCCTCGATCTCCTCCCCCAGCTCTTCTTCCCATTTCCCTTTTAGTTCATCTACCATAGTCTCCCCTTCGTCCCTCATTTCCCTATATATATCTGACACCTTACCATCCCCCACCCATGTCTTTGAGATCACTCTGTCCTGCACCTCTTGTGTCGGGAGCTGCGGGAATTCCCTCACCTGTTGCCTCGCAAAAGCCCTCAGTTGCATATACCTGAATGCATTCCCTTGGGGCAACCCATATTTCTCGGTCAGCGCTCCCAGACTCGCGAACTTCCCATCCACAAACAGATCTTTCAGTTGCGTTATTCCTGCTCTTTGCCACATTCCATATCCCCCATCCATTCCCCCCGGGGCAAACCTATGGTTGTTTCTTATCGGGGACCCCCCCAAGGCTCCAGTCTTTCCCCTATGCCGTCTCCACTGTCCCCAAATCTTCAGTGTAGCCACGACCACCGGGCTTGTGGTGTAGTTCCTCGGTGAGAACGGCAATGGGGCTGTCACCATAGCCTGTAGGCTAGTCCCCCTACAGGACGCCCTCTCTAATCTCTTCCACGCCGCTCCCTCCTCCTCTCCCATCCACTTACTCACCATTGAAATATTAGCGGCCCAATAATACTCACTTAGGCTCGGTAGTGCCAGCCCCCCCCCCCCCTATCCCTGCTACGCTGTAAGAATCCCTTCCTCACTCTCGGGGTCTTCCCGGCCCACACAAAACCCATGATGCTCTTTTCAATCCTTTTTAAAAAAGCCTTTGTGATCACCACCGGGAGGCACTGAAACACAAAGAGGAATCTCGGGAGGACCACCATCTTAACCGCCTGCACCCTCCCTGCCAGTGACAGGGATCCCATCTCTTAAAATGCTCCTTCATTTGTTCCACCAACCGCGTTAAATTTAACCTATGCAATGTGCCCCAATTCTTGGCTATCTGGATCCCCAGGTAACGAAAGTCCCCTGTTACCTTCCTCAACAGTAGGGCCTCTATTGCTCTACTCTGCTCCCCTGGATGCACCACAAACAACTCACTTTTCCCCATGTTCAATTTATACCCTGAAAAATCCCCAAACTCCCCAAGTATCCGCATTATTTCTGGCATCCCCTCCGCCGGGTCTGCCACGTATAGTAGCAAATCGTCCGCATACAAAGATACCCGGTGTTCTTCTCCTCCTCTAAGTACTCCCCTCCACTTCTTGGAACCCCTCAACGCTATCGCCAGGGGCTCAATCGCCAGTGCAAACAATAATGGGGACAGAGGGCATCCCTGCCTTGTCCCTCTATGGAGCCGAAAATATGCAGAGCCCCGTCCATTCGTGACCACGCTCGCCATCGGGGCCCTATACAACAGCTGCACCCATCTAACATACCCCTCTCCAAAACCAAATCTCCTCAACACCTCCCACAAATAATCCCACTCCACTCTATCAAATGCTTTCTCGGCATCCATCGCCACTACTATCTCCGTTTCCCCCTCTGGTGGGGCCATCATCATTACCCCTAACAGCCTCCGTATATTCGTGTTCAGCTGTCTCCCCTTCACAAACCCAGTTTGGTCCTCGTGGACCACCCCCGGGACACATTCCTCTATTCTCATTGCCATTACCTTGGCCAGGATCTTGGCATCTACATTTAGGAGGGAAATAGGTCTATAGGACCCGCATTGTAGTGGGTCCTTTTCCTTCTTTAAGAGAAGCGATATCGTTGCTTCAGACATAGTCGGGGGCAGTTGTCCCCTTTCCTTTGCCTCATTAAAGGTCCTCGTCAATACCGGGGCGAGCAAGTCCACATATTTTCTATAGAATTCGACTGGGAATCCATCCGGTCCCGGGGCCTTTCCCGCCTGCATGCTCCTAATTCCTTTCACCATTTCTTCTACCTCGATCTGTGCTCCCAGTCCCACCCTTTCCTGCTCTTCCACCTTGGGAAATTCCAGCCGATCCAAGAAGCCCATCATTCTCTCCCTCCCATCCGGGGGTTGAGCTTCATATAATTTTTTATAAAATGTCTTGAACACTCCATTCACTCTCTCCGCTCCCCGCTCCATCTCTCCTTCCTCATCCCTCACTCCCCCTATTTCCCTCGCTGCTCCCCTTTTCCTCAATTGGTGTGCCAGCAACCTGCTCGCCTTCTCCCCATATTCGTACTGTACACCCTGTGCCTTCCTCCATTGTCCCTCTGCAGTGCCCGTAGTCAGCAAGTCAAATTCTACATGTAGCCTTTGCGTTTCCCTGTACAGTCCCTCCTCCGGTGCTTCCGCATATTGTCTGTCCACCCTCAAAAGTTCTTGCAGCAACCGCTCCCGTTCCTTACTCTCCTGCTTCCCTTTATGTGCCCTTATTGATATCAGCTCCCCTCTAACCACCGCCTTCAACGCCTCCCAGACCACTCCCACCTGGACCTCCCCATTATCATTGAGTTCCAAGTACTTTTCAATGCACCCCCTCACCCTTAGACACCCCCCCTCATCTGCCATTAGTCCCATGTCCATTCTCCAGGGTGGGCGCCCTCCTGTTTCCTCCCCTATCTCCTAGTCTACCCAGTGTGGAGCGTGATCCGAAATGGCTATAGCCGTATACTCCGTTCCCCTCACCTTCGGGATCAACGCATTTCCCAGCACAAAAAAGTCGATTCGCGAGTAGACTTTATGGACATAGGAGAAAAACGAGAACTCCTTACTCCTAGGTCTGCTAAATCTCCACGGGTCTACGCCTCCCATCTGCTCCATAAAATCTTTAAGTACCTTGGCTGCTGCCGGCCTCCTTCCAGTCCTGGACTTCGACCTATCCAGCCCTGGTTCCAACACCGTATTAAAATCTCCCCCCATTATCAGCTTTCCCATCTCTAGGTCCGGAATGCGTCCTAGCATCCGCCTCATAAAATTGGCATCATCCCAGTTCGGGGCATATACGTTTACCAAAACCACCGTCTCCCACTGTAGTTTGCCACTCACCATCACCTATCTGCCCCCGTTATCCGCCACTATAGTCTTTGCCTCGAACATTACCCGCTTCCCCACTAATATAGCCACCCCTCTGTTTTTCGCATCTAGCCCCGAATGGAACACCTGCCCCACCCATCCTTTGCGTAGCCTAACCTGGTCTATCAGTTTCAGGTGCGTTTCCTGTAACATAACCACATCTGCCTTAAGTTTCTTAAGGTGTGCGAGGACCCGTGCCCTCTTTATCGGCCCGTTCAGCCCTCTCACGTTCCACGTGATCAGCCGGGTTGGGGGCTTCCTACCCCCCCCCCCCCTTGTCGATTAGCCATCCCTTTTTTCCAGCTCCTCACCCGGTACCCACGCAGCTGTATCTCCCCCAGGCGGTGCCCCCCCGCCCATCCCCTCCCATACCAGCTCCCCCCTCTCCCCAGCAGCAGCAACCCAGTAATTCCCCCCTCCCACCCCCCCCCGCTAGATCCCCCGCTAGCGTAATTACTCCCCCCATGTTGCTCCCAGAAGTCAGCAAACTCTGGACGACCTCGGCTTCCCCCCGTGACCTCGGCTCGCACCGTGCGACGCCCCCTCCTTCCTGCTTCTCTATTCCCGCCATGATTATCATAGCGCGGGAACCAAGCCCGCGCTTCTCCCTTGGCCCCGCCCCCAATGGCCAACGCCCCATCTCCTCCACCTCCCCTCCTCCCCCCATCACCACCTGTGGAAGAGAGAAAAGTTACCACATCGCAGGATTAGTACATAAAACTCCTCTTTCCCCCCTTTTTAACCCCCCTCTTTGCCCCCCACATTCGCCCCACCACTTTGTTCAAACGTTCTTTTTAATAACCCGCTCATTCCAGTTTTTCTTCCACAATAAAAGTCCACGCTTCATCCGCCGTCTCAAAGTAGTGGTGCCTCCCTCGATATGTGACCCACAGTCTTGCCGGTTGCAGCATTCCAAATTTTATCTTCTTTTTATGAAGCACCGCCTTGGCCCGATTAAAGCTCGCCCTCCTTCTCGCCACCTCCGCACTCCAGTCTTGATAAACGCGGATCACCGCGTTCTCCCATTTACTGCTCCGAGTTTTCTTTCCCCATCTAAGGACCATTTCTCCATGCTTAAAACGGAGGAATCTCACCACTATGGCTCTGGGAATTTCTCCTGCTCTCGACCCTCGCGCCATCACTCGGTATGCTCCCTCCACCTCCAACGGACCCGCCGGGGCCTCCGCTCCCATTAACGAGTGCAGCATCGTGCTCACATATGCCCCGACGTCCGCTCCCTCCACACCTTCAGGAAGACCAAGAATCCTTAGGTTGTTCCTCCTTGCGTTGTTCTCCAGTGCCTCCAACCTTTCCACACATCGTTTCTGATGTGCCTCATGCGTCTCCGTCATCACCACCAGGCCCTGTATGTCGTCCTCATTCTCGGCTGCCTTTGCCTTCACGACCCGAAGCTCCCGCTCCTGGGTCTTTTGTTCCTCCTTTAGCCCTTCGATCACCTGTAGTATCGGGGCCAACAGCTCTTTCTTCATTTCCTTTTTGAGCTCTTCCACACAGCATTTCAAGAACTCTTGTTGTTCAGGGCCCCATGTTAAACTGCCACCTTCCGACGCCATCTTGGTTTTTGCTTGCCTTCCTTGCCGCTGTTCTAAAGGATCCACTGCAATCCGGCCACTTTCTCCTTTTTTCATCCGTATCCAGGGGGGATTCCCTTCTGGTTTACCGCACAGTGTTTTTAGCCGTCAAAATTGCCGTTGGGGCTCCTATCAAGAGCCCAAAAGTCCGTTTCACCGGGAGCTGCCGAAACGTGCGACTCAGCTGGTCATCGCCGCACCCGGAAGTCCATCAGTTATTTCTTTGTTTATTGCCTGCCCCACCATAATGTTACTATTTGGTGGCCTATAGACTACTCCTATCAGTGACTTTTTCGCCTTACTATTCCTGATTTCCACCCAAATGGATTCAACCTTATCCTCCATAGCACCGATGTCATCCCTTACTATTGCCCGGATGTCATCCTTAATTAACAGAGCTACACCACCTCCCTTACCATCCACTCTGTCCTTCCGAATAGTTTGATACCCTCGGATATTTAACTCCCAGTCGTGACCATCCTTTAACCATGTTTCAGTAATGGCCACTAAATCATAGTCATTCATGGTGATTTGCACCATCAACTCATTTACCTTAGTCCGAATACTACAGGCATTCAGGTAAAGTACACTTATGTTGGTTTTTTTACCTCTGTTCTGAATCTTAACACCTCGATCAGTAACCTCTCCTAAATTATATTTCCTCTTAACTTTTCTCCTAATTTCCCTTGTCGTTGAACCCATATCTTCATGTAACAACCTGCCGCGTCGCTGACCATTAATGTTTTTACTTCCAGTTTTATTCCTTTTAGTATTCCTGGTCCTATTCACTGAGCTCTCCTCAGTCACTGTACCTTGTACTGTCGCCCTTTTTGATTTTTGACTATGGCTTCTCTGCCTTACACTTTCCCCCTTACTGCCTTTTGTTTCTGTCCCTGTTTTACTACCTTCCAACTTCCTGCATCGGTTCCCACATTAGTTTAAACTCTCCCCAACAGCTTTAGGACGCCGCCTCTCTCTCTTCCTGGATTCCCGGGTCCTCCGAAACCCCAAAGATTGCCACCTCAGGGCTCATTACCACCCCAGTTTTCAATACCCGGGACATGACATCTGCGAATCCCTGCCAATCACCCCTGAGTTTAGGGCACGACCAGAACATGTGTACATGGTTAGCCGGCCCTCCGGCGCATCTAGCACACTTGACCTCCAGCCCGAAGAATCTGCTCATCCGGGCCACCGTCATGTGACCCCGGTGCATGACCTTAAACTGGATCAGGCTGAGCCTGGCGCATGTTGCGGTTGTGTTTACGCATCCCACTCTTTTTTTAAAAAATAATTTTTATTAAAGGTTTTCATAAAATATCAATAACAAAATGAGAAAGAAAAAAGAACCCAACAGGGTTAAGTACAAAACACAATCTAAAAAAGCAACCCCCCAAACACCTCCCCCCTGTACCTAAATAATAAATTAACATTATTAACATTAACAAATTAGCCTCTTGGACTTCCGGGTGCGGCTATGCAGAGCTAGGTCGTATATTCGGCAGCTCCCGCTTGGAACGGACTTTTGGGCTCTTTTACAGGGCCCCCACGGCATTTGTTTGACATTTCCCGGTGTGGGAAGAAGTCTGCAGCATTCCCCTGACGGTGTCTCCCAGGAATGTTGTGTCTTTTAGCTGCCAGACCCGGCAGAAACAGTGAAGGATTTGGCTTGATCTGCAGCAATAGACAGAGGCCTCTTCCAGCATGCAGGCGGGGGAAGGGCAAGGTTAAAGCTGCAATCTGACTTGACTTGATCAAAGGTGAATCCTAGCAGCAGAGGAAACAACTGTGAAAGGATCTACCAAGGCCATTGAAGAGGCGGGGACGAGGCTTCTGGTGGCGGCCCATGGAGGAGTAGGTCGCGCATTCAGCAGCTCCAGTCTGGAACCGACTCTCAGACCTTTTTCAGGAGTTTCCATAGACTTTTTGGGGCAGACTGGTGAAGCAAACGCTGCCAACTTCTATGAAACGGACCAGAAGTGTAACGGCCAAAGGAGCGGCACTGGAGCAACGGGAGAAGAGAGGGAAAGAAAACACAATGGCGGTGGCCAGGGT
>NW_027308476.1:0-102852 GCF_047496885.1 Scyliorhinus torazame
ATGGCTGATCTTTTGTGGACTCAGCTCCACTTTCCGGCCCGAACACCATAACCCTTAATCCTTTTATTCTTCAAAAAACTATCTATCTTTATCTTAAAAAACATTTAATGAAGGAGCCTCTACTGCTTCACTGGGCAAGGAATTCCATAGATTCACAACCCTTTGGGGGAAGAAGTTCCTCCTAAACTCAGTCCTAAATCTACTTCCCCTTATTTTGAGGCTATGCCCCTCGTTCTGCTAACAGTCAAACAGTTAGCAGTCAAAATCTTTGTTAATAGAGGTCAACTGATCCAGCACATCACTATATTCTGTGTGCTTTGATTTGATTTATTGTCAGATCTACCGAGGTACAGTGAAAAGTGATGTTCTCCGTACAGTCCAGGTCGATCATTCCAAACAAGGGCGGCACGGTAGCACAGTGGTTAGCACAGTTGCTGCACAGCTCCAGGGTCCCAGGTTCGATTCCCGGCTTGGGTCACTGTCTGTGCGGAGTCTGCACATCCTCCCCGTGTCTGCGTGGGTTTGGATATGAGCTTGGCTGGGATTATTGGTGTTGAAGGCGGAGCTGTCGTCAATGAATACGACTCTGACGTAGGAGTCCTTGTCGAGATGCTCCAGGGATGAGTGTAGGGCAGAGAAATGGCGTCTGCTGTGGACCGGTTGTGGAAAGAATGCGAATTGCAGTGGATCAAGGCATTCTGGGAGTATGGAGTTGATGTGTCTCATGACCAACCTCTCGAAGCACTTTGTAATGATCGAAGTCAAGGCCGGTGACGGTAGTTGTTGAGGCACGTTGCCTGATTCTTCTCTGGCAGTGTTATGTTGTTTAAGCCTTACCACAACTGACAAGAATCGATGTCGTTGGTCTGTGACTCTAGTTTAGTCTGGTATTGTCTCTTGGCATCCCTGATGGCTTTGTGGAGATCGGACCTGGATTTCTTGTACAGATCAGGGTCGCCTGACTTCAACGCCTCAGACCTGGCCTTCCGAGTGAACCTCCCGATTAATCCATGGTTTCCGGTTGGGGAACGTACGTACTGCCTTCTTTGGCGCGCAGTCTTCTGCACATTTGCTGATGAAGTCTGTGACGGTGGTGGCACACTCGTTTAGGTTGGTCACTGAGTACTTGAATATGGACCAGCCCATTGACTCCAAGCAGTCACCTAGGAGCTCTTCTGTTGCCTCGGATCAGCTCTGCAGACCTTCTCAACCAGATTCTCCCGTTTAACTTTCCGCTTGTATAGGGGAGAAGGAGCACCGTCTTATGATCCAATTTTCTGAAGTGCGGCCGGGGGATGGATAGGGAGGTGTCCTTGGTGTTTGTGTGGCAGTGGCCAAGGATGTTGGCGGCCCTGGTGGCACAGGAGATTTGATGTCTATGTATTTACATTGTGTATTTATCGTATATCCTATGTTTTTCATGTATGGAACGATCTGCCTGGACTGTACACAGAACAGTACTTTTCTCTGTACCTCTATGTGACAATAAATTTAAACCTAAATCAGACAGGGGAGCCTTTTAACCTGAGTGCTTTGGCAACAGCTCCCTCTCCAACTCCTAGCCACTGCTGGAATGGAGCCTGCAGCATGACGTCGGGAAAATCCTTGGCTGCTGCAGTTGTACCTTTGTGAAATCTGGCCCCGACTCAGTCTCCCTTCAAAATCGTTTTAAATTCCTGATACATATCCTCGTACGCAGATAATGCATTCTCTATCTCATGAGCTTTATCTTCTATCTTTTTAGCAACTTCAGTTTTACATCCTTTGTGCAGATCAATGGAACTCGTTGTTATACTATAGATATCCCATACAACAAAGGCTGCTGAGAGAACTCCTGTCGCAACTCGAGTGGTTTTAGACACTGCCAGAGGAGTTCCGCTCAGCATTTGTGTCACAGATTTCGTTTGTGTTGCATACTTTGTATTTCGAACTTTACGACTCAATGCCGTCAGTTTCTTGGCTAGTTCTTTTATCTCGGGACATTTCTTTATCATTTGTTTCGCCACCACTGCATTTTTCACACCAACGGTTTTGTTAATGATGGACCGTGCAGCTGGAATCTTAGACCCTGCACCTAAAACCTTAGACAAATGCCCTTCACTATAATCCAATTCTGTTACCTCAACATCATTACATTGATCCAAGCGTTCGAGTTCACTCAATGCATTTTTCAAACATTGTGACATTTCTTTCATGTCACTTGTATTTTGTTCGATTATCTCATCTACTTTTTTCTGTCTCGCTGACCGTGTAGCATATTCACTGATGTCAGCTGTCAAATTAGTAGCAGCACCAGCTGCACCCATGGTCGCTCCTGCAACAGTGAGCACCAAGGACGTACCTGCTGTGAAAGGTGCAGCAATTATTCCTACTACAGCTAGCACGCCTCCTCCAGCACTCACAGAAGATGCTGTGACATTTGCAATTGTTGAGCCTCTGTGAAACGTGTCAATGGACTTTGCAATCTCCTGTAGTTCACGGATACGTCCGTCTATCCGACTTTTCCACCCAGGAAACCTTTTGACAAAGTCCTGCACAGACTGGGTTATCTTTTCTAATCCAATTTGATCCCTGGTAGGATTGAAAAAATAAATATTTCACTCATTTTTACAGTGTCATCACTTGACATTGAAATAACAGAAACTAATCTTTACCACGATATAAATGCGTAAAAACCACGAGGAAAATTCATGGGGCTGGATTCTCCAATTTTGCTCCCCCCCCCGACTTTGGCGGCACTGGACACAGTCCGCAGCCGCCACGCGAGGTCCCCGAATGGTGTGAGCACACGCGAGCGACGCCGTCGGGGACTTGGCCCACCGGGGGCGGAGCATCAGGGGAGGGCCTCAGGTGACGCCCTGAGGCCGTCCAGACGGCCTGTGGCGTACCCGACTGTGCCGAGGGGGCGGAGAATCGGAAAAAACGGCGCCGCCCCCGATTCCAGCGTAAACGGGGGTTCTCCGGCTGATCACCGAACGCGATTTTGCTGTCGCCGACTGGAGAATCCCACCCATGGTCTTAAAGGAGAACTGCATCTGAACTTAGGTGTGATTCTACATATGCCTGTGGAGGCCAAATGCAGGAACAGGGAACATCGGCCTGCTGGTCTCATTATTAAAAAAAAATGTTATTGAGGCATTTATGATTTTATACTTGAAAATACAAAAACAAATGTAAACATAATTCAGTACAAAACATCCCCTCCCAGCCAACAACCATACCCCACCAACCTTGCTTATATACACAATTCCCCAGTCCCTCCACCTCCTCTCACTGATCCCACCTGAAGTAAACTGCACGCCCCCCATCCCCTGATCCTCCCCCCTCCTATCGTATCTGCTAACAATTTTGGTTTCCCCAAAGAAGTCAATAAAGGGATGCCACCTCCGAACGTCCTCCTCCGAAAACACGTGAGGAGCCATAAGTCCGAATCCCTGGTCGAGAGGGTCCAGCTCCTTCACGCCAACCCCCAGTACGCCTACGGTGGCGCACCGCGACGGCCGACAAGATACAGTCTCCCTCCGGGTCCTGGCACCCACCGGTTCCCCTGCGACCATCACCACCCTACACCGAACACCGCCCCTACATGGCCTACACCCCCACTCCTACACCCCCTCCCCCCATCGCCGACCTACAGGGATGAAGCTCCAGAAGACACGCTCCCGGAGTCAACACCCGTGCCCGCAGCGACAAGTTCAACACCCGTGCCTGCATCGACGAGCCCAACACCTGTGCCCGCAGCGACAAGTTCAACACCCGTGCCTGCATCGACGAGCCCAACACCTGTGCCCGCAGCGACAAGTTCAACACCCGTGCCTGCATCGACGAGCCCAACACCTGTGCCCGCAGCGGCAAGTTCAACACCCGTGCCTGCATCGACGAGCCCAACACCCGTGCCCGTAGCAACGAGTTCAACACCCGTGCCCGCTGCGAAACCAGAGCTCAGGCGATCACAGCAAACGATCAAGGCGCCGGACAGACTCAATCTGTGAGCCCACTTCACCCCCGCTGGACTTCAATTTTTAACAGGGGGTGAATGTGGTGAATGTATTACTGCTACCATTCACCATTGTATTACGTTACATTACATTGTATTATGTTGATGCCCTTGTGGGCTCCACCTATGGTCCACCATTGTATTACATTACATTATTGTATTATGTTGGTGCCCTTGTGGGCTCTGCCTGTGGCTCCGCCCCCTCGGGGAGGTATATAGAGCTGCAGCCTGTAGGCGGCACTCAGTACTGAGCAGTCGCAGGCAGGCACAGTTCTAGCTGATTAAAACCACTGTTCACTTCAACTCTCCGTCTCGTGTGAATTGATGGTCACATCGCCTTAGAGCCGGCAAAATTCCCCTAAGATCTGCATAATCTCTCCCATCCCCCTAACGGGTCAGAAATATACAGGAGTAGGTAGATCGTCCGCATACAACGAGACCCTGTATTCCAACCCCCCTGGACTAGCCCCTTCCAATCCTTTGATGCTCTCAGCGTCATCGCCAATGGCTCCATAGCCAAGGCAAACAACAGTGGGGAGTGTGGACATCCTTGCCTCATCCCCCGGCTTAGTCTAAAATAGTCCAAGCTCAGTCTGTTTGGTCCACACAATTGTCACCGGCGCCTGACACAGCAACCGGACCCAGTCTACAAAACCCTGCCAAACCCAAGCAGCCCCAGGAACTCCCACAAATATTTCCACTCCACCCGGTCGAAGGCCTTCTCCGCGTCCATAGCGAACACCACCTCCACCTCCCTCCCCTCGGAGGCCATCATGATGACATTCAAGAGACTTCTAATGTTCGCTGTTAACTGCCTTCCTTTGACAAATCCTGTCTGGTCCTCCTCTATCACCCCGGAACACAATCCTCTATTCTCAAGGCCAAAATCATGGCCAGCAATTTGGCGTCTACATTTAGTCGGGAGATTGGTCTGTCTGATCCTCATTGTTCTGGTCCTTCTCCCGCTTCAGGATCAATGAAATGTAGGCCTGTGGCATTGTTGGGGGAAGAACGCCCCACTCCCTAGCATCATTAAATGCCCTCACCAGCAGCGGACCCAGCACCCCAGAAAGCTTCTTATAAAATTTCACTGATTATCCGTCGGGTCCCGGGGCCTTGCCCGATTGGCTCCAATCCCTTCACTACTTCCCCAATCCCGATCGGGGCTCCCAGCCCCTCCACCAACTCTTCCTCCACCTTCGGAAACTCCAAACCTTCCAAGAATTGCCTCACCCCCCACCACCCCAGCTGGGGGCTCCGACTCATACAGCCGACTGTAAAACTCCTTGAACATCCTGTTCACCCCCACTGGTGCCAAGACCGTGTTTCCACCTCTATCCTTCACTCTTCCTGTCTACCTGGCCGCCTCCCGCTTCCTGAGCTGGTGCGCTGACATCCTACTGGCCTTCTCCACATACTCAGACACCGCCAATCTCGCCTTCCTCAAATGCCCCACCACCTTCTCTGCGGATATCAGACCAAACTCCATCTGCAGCTTCTGCTGCTCCTTCAACAGCCCCGCCTCCGAGGCGTCCTAGTATCTTCTATCCACCTGGAGTATCTCCCTAACCAGCCTATCCACCTCTGCCCGCTCCACCTTCTCCCTATGAGCCCGTATCGAAATCAGCTCCCCCTAACTACTGCCTTCAGTGCCTCCCGTACTGTTGCTGCCGAAATCTCCCCGGTGTCATTTATCTCCAAATAATTCTGGATGGCCTCCCTCACCCACCCGCACGCCTCCCCATCCGCTAACAGTCCTACATCCATGCGGGCGCTGGTTCCCCCTTCCTTTCTCACCCGTAAATTCACCCAGTGTGGGGCATGGCCCGACGCAACAATTGCCGAATACCCGGCATCTACCACCCCCGCCAGCAAAGCCCTGTCCAAAACGGAAAAAATCGATCCGGGGGTACATGGGAGAAAAAAGAAAACTCCTTCGCTCTTGGCCGTCCAAACCTCCGTGGAACTGCCCCTCCTATCTGCTCCATAAACCCCTCTAGCTCCTTCGCCGCGGCTGGCACCCTCCCTGTCCTTGAACTTGATCGATCCATCCTCGGATCTATAACCGTATTAAAGTCCCCCTCCCCATGATCAGCCTAGGTGAGTCCAGGTCCGGGATCGTCCCCAACACCCGCCTCATAAACTCCGCGTCGTCCCAGTTTGATGCATAAATATTCACTAATACCACCGGCATCCCCTCCAACTTCCCACTCACCATAACGTACGTACCCCCCGAGTCTGCCACTATGCTCTCGACCTCAAATAACACCTGCTTATTGATCAAAATTGCTATTCCCGAGTTGTAGTCGAGCCCCAAAATACCTGCCAACCCACCCCTCGCTCAGCCTAGTCTGATCCACTACCCTCGGGTGTGTCTCCTGTAACATTGCCATGTCCGCCTTTAAGCTCTTCAAACGCGCGGAAGACGTGGGTCCTCTTGACCGGCCTCTTCCACCTTCTGGATCGCCTGGCCCTGGGTTTCCAGTCTACTCCTCATGATCAATCCCTGTCTTAATCGGATCCAGGTATTCCATTCTTTGCTGAGCGAATCTCTCCAGAAGAAAGTCCACCAGCTGCTCCATTGACCACTGGGCCGGCAGTTTTCGGTTCCTGACTATCCGCCATATTTGGCCAACAATCTCTCCTTTTCAGACCCCACTCTGGTCCACGAATCCACACACTGGTGGGAAACCCTTCTCCTCTACTTCACTCCTACTCCTACCCCTACTCCTCTACTTCCTGCTTTGACAATCAAATCCACCATAAATCGGGGAAAAAGATGCAAAAGGTCACCACAAGCGAGAGCGACCAAATATGCAACCACTCACTCCATGGCCACCACCGGAAGTCCTGCTGGTCTGATTAGTACATAACCAAGGAGCTGCGGACACCAGTCATCGCCCCAGAGACAGCTTGCACGTTTGAGGGGGCGAGAGAGCAATTAACTGCCTGGGCACGAGTCCAGGCCCCTGGTGGGAAGGAGGAAGCAATGAGAAGGGGCAAACTCCAGTAGGCCGTGGTTGTAGAGGAAAACTCCTGGCTCTATATTAGGCTCTTTTAAAAATTAAATTCCAGGAGTCCTTTTAAGGGCCTCTGGATGAGTCGAATCAAAGAAATCATAGAACGTAATGTCCACTTGGCCACCGTGCCAGTGTCAGCTGAAAAACGAACCACCCACCTGTATCCCACTTTCCAGCATTGGTCCATAGTCCTGCAGGTTGTGAAACCTGAAGTGCCGATCCAGACACCTTTGCAATGAGTTGAGGGGAGTCAGTCTCGACCACCCTTTAAGGCAGTGCTCTCTGGGGGGGCACTCCGGTATGGGGCAGGGAGGGTCACCCGCATCGTGCTGCATCCCCCAACACATCGCTCAGCAGAGGATGAACGCCAGTCCTTGTCCGACGAGGAGGGTGTGGGGGAAGGGGAAAATGGGCAGGACATGGGCCCCAACACTCCCTCGGGGTGCCCAATGGTCATCGGGCTACTCCATGGGACGGGGGTGCAAGCGGAGAAATGCCCGGAGTCTCCCTCGCCACCTGGCGCTGCCAGTCCTGCATGCGACACTCATCACAGGGTCTGTATGCTTGGGGCCAGGGAGCATAGGGAGTGGTCCACCTGCACCTCGGACTGTGTCACATAACCCAGAGATTGCACCATGTCCCTCTGCGTTTGTGCCATGCCGGCCATCGCCTGGGCAATGCTGTCGACATTCCCAGCTGTGACGGGGCCACGCTGAGGAGCGGCGCCGCAATCTCCAGGTGACTCTGACACCTGGCTGCCTGTGAGTGACAGCCCTGTCCTGGGTGGGGCGGTGTGAGGGTGGTGTGGGGGTGGGAGTGCAGTTGTGGGGGTGGGACGGAGTGAGGGTGGTGTGGGGGTGGGAGTGCTGTTGAGGGGGTGGGACGGTGTGAGGGTGGTGCGGGGGTGGGAGTGCTGTTGAGGGGGTGGGACGGTGTGAGGGTGGTGTGGGGGTGGGAGTGGTGTTGAGGGGGTGGGACGGTGTGATGGTGGTGCGGGGGGTGGGAGTGCTGTTGAGGGGGTGGGACGGTGTGAGGGTGGTGTGGGGGTGAGAGTGCTGTTGAGGGGGTGGGACGGTGTGAGGGTGGTGCGGGGGTGGGAGTGCTGTTGAGGGGGTGGGACGGTGTGAGGGTGGTGTGGGGGTGAGAGTGCTGTTGAGGGGGTAGGACGGTGTGAGGGTGGTGTGGGGGTGGGTGTGCTGTTGAGGGGGTGGGACGGTGTGAGGGTGGTGCGGGGGTGTGAGTGCTGTTGAGGGGGTGGGACGGTGTGAGGGTGGGAGTGCTGTTGAGGGGGTGGGACGGTGTGAGGGTGGTGCGGGGGTGGGAGTGCTGTTGAGGGGGTGGGACGGTGTGAGGGTGGTGCGGGGGTGGGAGTGCTGTTGAGGGGGTGGGACGGTGTGAGGGTGGTGTGGGGGTGTGAGTGCTGTTGAGGGGGTGGGACGGTGTGAGGGTGGTGTGGGGGTGGGAGTGCTGTTGAGGGGGTGGGACGGTGTGAGGGTGGTGCGGGGGTGGGAGTGCTGTTGAGAGGGTGGGACAGTGTGAGGGTGGTGCGGGTGTGGGAGTGCTGTTGAGTGGGTGGGACGGTGTGAGGGTGGTGTGGGGGTGGGAGTGCTGTTGAGGGGGTGTTTGTCACGGTGTGAGGGTGGTGTGGGGGTGGGAGTGCTGTTGAGGGGGTGGGACGGTGTGAGGGTGGTGTGGGGGTGGGAGTGCTGTTGAGGGGGTGGGACGGTGTGAGGATGGTGCGGGGGTGAGAGGCTGTTGAGGGGGTGGGACGGTGTGAGGGTGGTGTGGGGGTGGGTGTGCTGTTGAGGGGGTGGGACGGTGTGAGGGTGGTGTGGGGGTGGGTGTGCTGTTGAGGGGGTGGGACGGTGTGAGGGTGGTGTGGGGGTGGGTGTGCTGTTGAGGGGGGGGCGGTGTGAGGGTGGTGTGGGGGTGGGAGTGCTGTTGAGGGGGTGTTTGTCACGGTGTGAGGGTGGTGCGGGGGTGGGAGTGCTGTTGAGGGGGTGGGACGGTGTGAGGGTGGTGCGGGGGTGGGAGTGCTGTTGAGGGGGTGTTTGTCACGGTGTGAGGGTGGTGTGGGGGTGGGAGTGCTGATGAGGGGGGGGCGGTGTGAGGGTGGTGTGGGGGTGGGAGTGCTGTTGAGGGGGTGTTTGTCACGGTGTGAGGGTGGTGAGGGGGTGGGAGTGCTGTTGAGGGGGTGGGACGGTGTGAGGGTGGTGAGGGGGTGGGAGTGCTGTTGAGGGGGTGGGGCGGTGTGAGGGTGGTGTGGGGGTGGGTGTGCTGTTGAGGGGGTGGGACGGTGTGAGGGTGGTGTGGGGGTGGGAGTGCTGTTGAGGGGGGGACGGTGTGAGGGTGGTGTGGGGGTGGGAGTGCTGTTGAGGGGGTGGGACGATGTGAGGGTGGTGTGGGGGTGGGAGTGGTGTTGAGGGGGTGGGACGGTGTGCGGGTGGTGTGGGGGTGGGAGTGCTGTTGAGGGGGTGGGACGGTGTGAGGGTGGTGTGGGGGTGGGAGTGGTGTTGAGGGGGTGGGACGGTGTGATGGTGGTGCGGGGGGTGGGAGTGCTGTTGAGGGGGTGGGACGGTGTGAGGGTGGTGTGGGGGTGAGAGTGCTGTTGAGGGGGTGGGACGGTGTGAGGGTGGTGCGGGGGTGGGAGTGCTGTTGAGGGGGTGGGACGGTGTGAGGGTGGTGTGGGGGTGAGAGTGCTGTTGAGGGGGTGGGACGGTGTGAGGGTGGTGTGGGGGTGGGTGTGCTGTTGAGGGGGTGGGACGGTGTGAGGGTGGTGCGGGGGTGGGAGTGCTGTTGAGGGGGTGGGACGGTGTGAGGGTGGTGTGGGGGTGGGAGTGCTGTTGAGGGGGTGGGACGGTGTGAGGGTGGTGCGGGGGTGGGAGTGCTGTTGAGAGGGTGGGACAGTGTGAGGGTGGTGCGGGTGTGGGAGTGCTGTTGAGTGGGTGGGACGGTGTGAGGGTGGTGTGGGGGTGGGAGTGCTGTTGAGGGGGTGTTTGTCACGGTGTGAGGGTGGTGTGGGGGTGGGAGTGCTGTTGAGGGGGTGGGACGGTGTGAGGGTGGTGTGGGGGTGGGAGTGCTGTTGAGGGGGTGGGACGGTGTGAGGATGGTGCGGGGGTGAGAGGCTGTTGAGGGGGTGGGACGGTGTGAGGGTGGTGTGGGGGTGGGTGTGCTGTTGAGGGGGTGGGACGGTGTGAGGGTGGTGTGGGGGTGGGTGTGCTGTTGAGGGGGTGGGACGGTGTGAGGGTGGTGTGGGGGTGGGTGTGCTGTTGAGGGGGGGGCGGTGTGAGGGTGGTGTGGGGGTGGGAGTGCTGTTGAGGGGGTGTTTGTCACGGTGTGAGGGTGGTGCGGGGGTGGGAGTGCTGTTGAGGGGGTGGGACGGTGTGAGGGTGGTGCGGGGGTGGGAGTGCTGTTGAGGGGGTGTTTGTCACGGTGTGAGGGTGGTGTGGGGGTGGGAGTGCTGATGAGGGGGGGGCGGTGTGAGGGTGGTGTGGGGGTGGGAGTGCTGTTGAGGGGGTGTTTGTCACGGTGTGAGGGTGGTGAGGGGGTGGGAGTGCTGTTGAGGGGGTGGGACGGTGTGAGGGTGGTGAGGGGGTGGGAGTGCTGTTGAGGGGGTGGGGCGGTGTGAGGGTGGTGTGGGGGTGGGTGTGCTGTTGAGGGGGTGGGACGGTGTGAGGGTGGTGTGGGGGTGGGAGTGCTGTTGAGGGGGGGACGGTGTGAGGGTGGTGTGGGGGTGGGAGTGCTGTTGAGGGGGTGGGACGATGTGAGGGTGGTGTGGGGGTGGGTGTGGTGTTGAGGGGGTGGGACGGTGTGCGGGTGGTGTGGGGGTGGGAGTGCTGTTGAGGGGGTGGGACGGTGTGAGGGTGGTGTGGGGGTGGGAGTGGTGTTGAGGGGGTGGGACGGTGTGATGGTGGTGCGGGGGGTGGGAGTGCTGTTGAGGGGGTGGGACGGTGTGAGGGTGGTGTGGGGGTGAGAGTGCTGTTGAGGGGGTGGGACGGTGTGAGGGTGGTGCGGGGGTGGGAGTGCTGTTGAGGGGGTGGGACGGTGTGAGGGTGGTGTGGGGGTGAGAGTGCTGTTGAGGGGGTGGGACGGTGTGAGGGTGGTGTGGGGGTGGGTGTGCTGTTGAGGGGGTGGGACGGTGTGAGGGTGGTGCGGGGGTGTGAGTGCTGTTGAGGGGGTGGGACGGTGTGAGGGTGGGAGTGCTGTTGAGGGGGTGGGACGGTGTGAGGGTGGTGCGGGGGTGGGAGTGCTGTTGAGGGGGTGGGACGGTGTGAGGGTGGTGCGGGGGTGGGAGTGCTGTTGAGGGGGTGGGACGGTGTGAGGGTGGTGTGGGGGTGTGAGTGCTGTTGAGGGGGTGGGACGGTGTGAGGGTGGTGTGGGGGTGGGAGTGCTGTTGAGGGGGTGGGACGGTGTGAGGGTGGTGCGGGGGTGGGAGTGCTGTTGAGAGGGTGGGACAGTGTGAGGGTGGTGCGGGTGTGGGAGTGCTGTTGAGTGGGTGGGACGGTGTGAGGGTGGTGTGGGGGTGGGAGTGCTGTTGAGGGGGTGTTTGTCACGGTGTGAGGGTGGTGTGGGGGTGGGAGTGCTGTTGAAGGGGTGGGACGGTGTGAGGGTGGTGTGGGGGTGGGAGTGCTGTTGAGGGGGTGGGACGGTGTGAGGATGGTGCGGGGGTGAGAGGCTGTTGAGGGGGTGGGACGGTGTGAGGGTGGTGTGGGGGTGGGTGTGCTGTTGAGGGGGTGGGACGGTGTGAGGGTGGTGTGGGGGTGGGTGTGCTGTTGAGGGGGTGGGACGGTGTGAGGGTGGTGTGGGGGTGGGTGTGCTGTTGAGGGGGGGGCGGTGTGAGGGTGGTGTGGGGGTGGGAGTGCTGTTGAGGGGGTGTTTGTCACGGTGTGAGGGTGGTGCGGGGGTGGGAGTGCTGTTGAGGGGGTGGGACGGTGTGAGGGGGGTGTGGGGGTGGGAGTGCTGATGAGGGGGGACGGTGTGAGTGTGGTGTGGGGGTGGGAGTGCAGTTGAGGGGGTGGGGCGGTGTGAGGGTGGTGCGGGGGTGGGAGAGCTGTTGAGGGGGGGGACGGTGTGAGGGTGGTGTGGGGGTGAGAGTGCTGTTGAGGGGGTGGGACGGTGTGAGGGTGGTGTGGGGGAGGGAGTGCTGTTGAGGGGGTGACACGGTGTGAGGGTGGTGTGGGGGTGTGAGTGCTGTTCAGGGGGTGGGACAGTGTGAGGGTGGTGTGGGGGTGGGAGTGCTGTTGAGGGGGGGGACAGTGTGAGGGTGGTGTGGGGGTGGGAGTGCTGTTGAGGGGGTGGGACGGTGTGAGGGTGGTGCGGGGGTGAGAGTGCTGTTGTGGGGGTGGGACGGTGGGAGGGTCGTGTGGGGGTGGGAGAGCTGTTGAGGGGGTGGGATGGTGTGAGGGTGGTGTGGGGGTGGGAGTGCTGTTGAGGGTTGGGACGGTGTGAGGGTGGTGTGGGGTGAGAGTGCTGTTGAGGGGGTGGGACGGTGTGAGGGTGGTGCGGGGGTGGGAGTGCTGTTGAGGGGGTGGGACGGTGTGAGGGTGGTGCGGGGGTGGGAGTGCTGTTGAGGGGTTGGGAAGGTGTGAGGGTCGTGTGGGGGTGGGAGTGATGTTGAGGGTGTGGGACGGTGTGAGCGTCGTGTGGGGGTGGGAGTGCTGTTGAGGGGGTGGGACGGTGTGAGGGTGGTGTGGGGGTGAGAGGCTGTCGAGGTGGTGGGACGGTGTGAGGGTGGTGTGGGGGTGGGAGTGCTGTTGAGGGGTGGGACGGTGTGAGGGTGGTGTGGGGGTGGGAGTGCTGTTGAGGGGGTGGGACGGTGTGAGGGTGGTGCGGGGGTGGGAGTGCTGTTGAGGGGGTGGGACGGTGTGAGGGTGGTGTGGGGGTGGGAGTGCTGTTGAGGGGGTGGGACGGTGTGAGGGTGGTGCGGGGGTGG
The DNA here is from genome assembly GCF_047496885.1 of Scyliorhinus torazame. Lineage (NCBI taxonomy): Eukaryota > Metazoa > Chordata > Chondrichthyes > Carcharhiniformes > Scyliorhinidae > Scyliorhinus > Scyliorhinus torazame. Next base: position 12,950 of record NW_027308476.1, read on the forward strand.
GAGAGCTGTTGAGGGGGTGGGACGGTGTGAGGGTGGTGCGGGGGTGGGAGTGCTGTTGAGGGGGTGGGACGGTGAGAGGGTGGTGTGGGGGTGGGAGTGCTGTTGAGGGGGTGGGACGATGTGAGGGTGGTGTGGGGGTGGGAGTGCTGTTGAGGGGGTGGGACGGTGTGAGGGTGGTGTGGGGGTGGGAGTGCTGTTGAGGGGGTGGGACGGTGTGAGGGTGGTGTGGGGGTGGGAGTGCTGTTGAGGGGGAGGGACGGTGTGAGGGTGGTGCGGGGGTGGGAGTGCTGTTGAGGGGGTGGGACGGTGAGAGGGTGGTGTGTGGGTGGGAGTGCTGTTGAGGGGGTGGGACGATGTGAGGGTGGTGTGGGGGTGGGAGTGCTGTTGAGGGGGTGGGACGGTGTGAGGGTGGTGTGGGGGTGTGAGTGCTGTTGAGGGGGTGGGACGGTGTGATGGTGGTGTGGGGGTGGGAGTGCTGCTGAGGGGGTGGGACGGTGTGAGGGTGATGTGGGGGTGGAAGTGTTGTTGAGGGGGTGGGATGGTGTGAGGGTGGTGTGTGGGTGGGAGTGCTGTTGAGGGGGTGGGACGGTGTGGAGGTGGGAGTGCTGTTGAGGGGTGGGACGGTGTGAGGGTGGTGTGTGGGTGGGAGTGCTGGTGAGGGGGTGGGACGGTGTGAGGGTGGTGTGGGGGTGGGAGTGCAGTTGAGGGGTGGGATGGTGTGAGGGTGGTGTGGGGGTGGGAGTGCTGTTGAGGGGTGGGACGGTGTGAGGGTGGTGTGTGGGTGGGAGTGCTGTTGAGGAGGTGGGACGGTGTGAGGGTGGTGTGGGGGTGGGAGTGCAGTTGAGGGGTGGGACGGTGTGAGGGTGGTGTGTGGGTGGGAGTGCTGTTGAGGAGGTGGGACGGTGTGAGGGTGGTGTGGGGGTGGGAGTGCTGTTGAGGGGGTGGGACGGTGTGGGGGTGGGAGTGCTTTTGAGGGGGTGGGACGGTGTGAGGGTGGTGTGGGGGTGGGAGTGCTGTTGAGGGGGTGGGTCGGTGTGAGGGTGGTGCGGGGGTGGGAGTGCTGTTGAGGGGGTGGGACGGTGTGAGGGTGGTGTGGGTGTGGGAGTGCAGTTGAGGGGTTGTACGGTGTGAGGGTGGTGTGGGGGTGGGAGTGCTGTTGAGGGGGTGGGACGGTGTGGGGGTGGGAGTGCTTTTGAGGGGGTGGGACGGTGTGAGGGTGGTGCGGGGGTGGGAGTGCTGGTGAGGGGGTGGGACGGTGTGAGGGTGGTGTGGGGGTGGGAGTGCTGTTGAGGGGGTGGGACGGTGTGAGGGTGGTGTGGGGGTGGGAGTGCTGTTGAGGGGGTGGGACGGTGAGAGCGTGGTGTGGGGGTGGGAGTGCTGTTGAGGGAGTGGGACGGTGAGAGGGTGGTGCGGGGGTGGGAGTGCTGTTGAGGGGGTGGGACGGTGTGAGGGTGGTGTGGGGGTGGGAGTGCTGTTGAGGGGGGGACGGTGTGAGGGTGGTGTGGGGGTAGGTGTGCTGTTGAGGGGGTGGGGCGGTGTGAGGGTGGTGAGGGGGTGGGAGTGCTGTTGAGGGGGTGGGACGGTGTGAGGGTGGTGCGGGGGTGGGAGTGCTGTTGAGGGGGTGGGACGGTGTGAGGGTGGTGAAGGGGTGGGAGTGCTGTTGAGGGGGTGGGACGGTGTGAGGGTGGTGCGGGGCTGGGAGTGCTGTTGAGGGGGTGGGGCGGTGTGAGGGTGGTGCGGGGGTGGGAGTGCTGTTGAGGGGGTGGGACGGTGTGAGGGTGGTGTGGGGGTGGTTGAGCTGTTGAGGGGGTGGGTCGGTGTGAGGGTGGTGTGGGGGTGGGAGTGCTGTTGAGGGGGTGGGACGGTGTGAGGGTGGTGCGAGGGTGAGAGTGCTGTTGAGGGGGTGGGTCGGTGTGAGGGTGGTGCGGGGGTGGGAGTGCTGTTGAGGGGGTGGTACGGTGTGAGGGTGGTGCGGGGGTGGGAGTGCTGTTGAGGGGGTGGGACGGTGTGAGGGTGGTGTGGGGGTGGGAGTGCTGTTGAGGGTGTGGGACGGTGTGAGGGTGGTGTGGGGGTGGGAGTGCTGTTGAGAGGGTGAGACGGTGTGAGGGTGGTGTGGGGTTGGTTGAGCTGTTGAGGGGGTGGGTCGGTGTGACGGTGGTGTGGGGGTGGGAGGGCTGTTGAGAGGGTGAGACGGTGTGAGGGTGGTGTAGGGGTGGGAGTGCTGCTGAGGGGTGGGACGGTGTGAGGGTGGTGTGGGGGTGGGAGTGCTGTTGAGGGGTGGTACGGTGTGAGGGTGGTGTGGGGGTGGTTGAGCTGTTGAGGGGGTGGGTCGGTGTGAGGGTGGTGTGGGGGTGGTAGGGCTGTTGAGAGGGTGAGACGGTGTGAGGGTGGTGCGGGGGTGGGAGTGCTGTTGAGGGGTGGGACGGTGTGAGGGTGGTGCGGGGGTGGGAGTGCTGGTGAGGGGGTGGGACGGTGTGAGGGTGGGAGTGCTTTTGAGGGGGTGGGACTGTGTGAGGGTGGGAGTGCTTTTGAGGGGGTGGGACGGTGTGAGGGTGGTGCAGGGGTGGGAGTGCTGTTGAGGGGGTGGGACGGTGTGAGGGTGTTGTGGGGGTGGGTGTGCTGTTGAGGGGTTGGGACGGTGTGAGGGTGGTGTGGGGGTGGGAGTGCTGTTCAGGGGGTGGGACGGTGTGAGGGTGGTGCGGGGGTGAGAGGCTGTTCAGGGGGTGGGACGGTGTGAGGGTGGTGTGGGGGTGCGAGTGCTGTTGAGGGGTGAGATGGTGTGAGGGAGGTGTGGGGGTGAGAGTGCTGGTGAGGGGGTGGGACGGTGTGAGGGTGGTGTGGGGGTGGGAGTGCTGTTGAGGGGTGGGACGGTGTGAGGGAGGTGTGGGGGTGGGAGTGCTGTTGAGGGGGTGGGACGGTGTGAGGGAGTTGTGGGGGTGGGAGTGCTGTTGAGGGGGGGGACGGTGTGAGGGTGGTGTGGGGGTGGGAGAGCTGTTGAGGGGGTGGGACGGTGTGAGGGTGGTGTGGGGGTGGGAGTGCTGTTGAGGGGTGGGACGGTGTGAGGGTGGGAGTGCTTTTGAGGGGGTGGGACGGTGTGGGGGTGGGAGTGCTTTTGAGGGGGTGGGACGGTGTGAGGGTGGTGCGGGGGTGGGAGTGCTGTTGAGTGGGTGGGACGGTGTGAGGGTGGTGTGGGGGTGGGAGTGCTGTTGAGGGGGTGGAACGGTGTGAGGGTGGTGTGGGGGTGGGAGTGCTGTTGAGGGGGTGGGACGGTGTGAGGGTGGTGTGGGGGTGGGAGTGCTGTTGAGGGGGTGGGACGGTGTGACGGTGGTGCGTGGGTGGGAGTGCTGTTGAGGGGGTGGGACGGTGTGAGGGTGGTGCGGGGGTGGGAGTGCTGTTGAGGGGGTGGGACGGTGTGTGGGTGGTGTGGGGGTGGGAGTGCTGTTGAGGGGGTGGGACGGTGTGAGGGTGGTGTGGGGGTGGGGGTGCTGTTGAGGGGGTGGGACGGTGTGAGGGTGGTGTGGGGGTGGTTGAGCTGTTGAGGGGGTGGGTCGGTGTGAGGGTGGTGTGGGGGTGGGAGTGCTGTTGAGGTGGTGGGACGTTGTGAGGGTGGTGCGGGGGTGGGAGTGCTGTTGAGGGGGGGACGGTCTGAGGGTGGTGTGGGGGTGGGTGTGCTGTTGAGCGGGTGGGGCGGAGTGAGGGTGGTGTGGGGGTGGGTGTGCTGTTGAGGGGGCGGGACGGTGTGAGGGTGGTGAGGGGGTGGGAGTGCTGTTGAGGGGGTGGGACGGTGTGAGGGTGGTGCGGGGGTGGGAGTGCTGTTGAGGGGGTGGGACGGTGTGAGGGTGGTGTGGGGGTGGGAGTGCTGTTGAGGGGGTGGGACGGTGTGAGGGTGGTGCGGGGGTGGGAGTGCTGTTGAGGGGGTGGGACGGTGTGAGGGTGGTGAGGGGGTGGGAGTGCTGTTAAGGGGGTGGGACGGTGTGAGGGTGGTGCGGGGGTGGGAGTGCTGTTGAGGGGGTGGGACGGTGTGAGGGTGGTGTGGGGGTGGGAGTGCTGTTGAGGGGGTGGGACGGTGTGAGGGTGGTGTGGGGATGGTTGAGCTGTTGAGGGGGTGGGACGGTGTGAGGGTGGGAGTGCTTTTGAGGGGGTGGGACGGTGTGGGGGTGGGAGTGCTTTTGAGGGGGTGGGACGGTGTGAGGGTGGTGCGGGGGTGGGAGTGCTGTTGAGGGGGTGGGACGGTGTGAGGGTGGTGTGGGGTTGGGAGTGCTGTTGAGTGGGTGGGACGGTGTGAGGGTGGTGTGGGGGTGGGAGTGCTGTTGAGGGGGTGGGACGGTGTGAGGGTGGTGTGGGGGTGGGAGTGCTGTTGAGGGGTTGGGACGGTGTGAGGGTGGTGTGGGGGTGGGAGTGCTGTTGAGGGGGTGGGACGGTGTGAGGGTGGTGTGGGGGTGGGAGTGCTGTTGAGGGGGTGGGACGGTGTGAGGGTGGTGTGGGGGTGGGAGTGCTGGTGAGGGGGTGGGACGGTGTGAGGGTGGTGCGGGGGTCGGAGTGCTGGTGAGGGGGTGGGACGGTGTGAGGGTGGTGTGGGGGTGGGAGTGCTGTTGAGGGAGTGGGACGGTGTGAGGGTGGTGTGGGGGTGGTTGAGCTGTTGAGGGGGTGGGTCGGTGTGAGGGTGGTGTGGGGGTGGGAGTGCTGTTGAGGGGGTGGGACGGTGTGAGGGTGGTGTGGGGGTGAGAGTGCTGTTGAGGGGGTGGGACGGTGTGAGGGTGGTGTGGGGGTGAGAGTGCTGTTGAGGGGGTGGGATGGTGTGAGGGTGGTGCGGGGGTGGGAGTGCTGTTGAGGGGGTGGGACGGTGTGAGGGTTGTGTGGGGGTGGGAGTGCTGTTCAGGGGGTGGGACGGTGTGAGGGTGGTGTGGGGGTGGGACTGCTGTTGTGGGGGTGGGACGATGTGAGGGTGGGAGTGCTTTTGGGGGGGTGGGGCTGTGTGAGGGTGGGAGTGCTTTTGAGGGGGTGGGACGGTGTGAGGGTGGTGTGGGGGTGGGAGTGCTGTTGAGGGTGTGGGACGGTGTGAGGGTGGTGTGGGGGTGGGAGTGCTGTTGAGAGGGTGAGACGGTGTGAGGGTGGTGTGGGGTTGGTTGAGCTGTTGAGGGGGTGGGTCGGTGTGACGGTGGTGTGGGGGTGGGAGGGCTGTTGAGAGGGTGAGACGGTGTGAGGGTGGTGTAGGGGTGGGAGTGCTGCTGAGGGGTGGGACGGTGTGAGGGTGGTGTGGGGGTGGGAGTGCTGTTGAGGGGTGGTACGGTGTGAGGGTGGTGTGGGGGTGGTTGAGCTGTTGAGGGGGTGGGTCGGTGTGAGGGTGGTGTGGGGGTGGTAGGGCTGTTGAGAGGGTGAGACGGTGTGAGGGTGGTGCGGGGGTGGGAGTGCTGTTGAGGGGTGGGACGGTGTGAGGGTGGTGCGGGGGTGGGAGTGCTGGTGAGGGGGTGGGACGGTGTGAGGGTGGGAGTGCTTTTGAGGGGGTGGGACTGTGTGAGGGTGGGAGTGCTTTTGAGGGGGTGGGACGGTGTGAGGGTGGTGCAGGGGTGGGAGTGCTGTTGAGGGGGTGGGACGGTGTGAGGGTGTTGTGGGGGTGGGTGTGCTGTTCAGGGGGTGGGACGGTGTGAGGGTGGTGCGGGGGTGAGAGGCTGTTCAGGGGGTGGGACGGTGTGAGGGTGGTGCAGGGGTGGGAGTGCTTTTGAGGGGGTGGGACTGTGTGAGGGTGGGAGTGCTGTTGAGGGGTTGGGACGGTGTGAGGGTGGTGCAGGGGTGGGAGTGCTTTTGAGGGGGTGGGACTGTGTGAGGGTGGGAGTGCTGTTGAGGGGTTGGGACGGTGTGAGGGTGGTGTGGGGGTGGGAGTGCTGTTCAGGGGGTGGGACGGTGTGAGGGTGGTGCGGGGGTGAGAGGCTGTTCAGGGGGTGGGACGGTGTGAGGGTGGTGTGGGGGTGCGAGTGCTGTTGAGGGGTGAGACGGTGTGAGGGAGGTGTGGGGGTGAGAGTGCTGGTGAGGGGGTGGGACGGTGTGAGGGTGGTGTGGGGGTGGGAGTGCTGTTGAGGGGTGGGACGGTGTGAGGGAGGTGTGGGGGTGGGAGTGCTGTTGAGGGGGTGGGACGGTGTGAGGGAGTTGTGGGGGTGGGAGTGCTGTTGAGGGGGGGACGGTGTGAGGGTGGTGTGGGGGTGGGAGAGCTGTTGAGGGGGTGGGACGGTGTGAGGGTGGTGTGGGGGTGGGAGTGCTGTTGAGGGGTGGGACGGTGTGAGGGTGGGAGTGCTTTTGAGGGGGTGGGACGGTGTGGGGGTGGGAGTGCTTTTGAGGGGGTGGGACGGTGTGAGGGTGGTGCGGCGGTGGGAGTGCTGTTGAGTGGGTGGGACGGTGTGAGGGTGGTGTGGGGGTGGGAGTGCTGTTGAGGGGGTGGAACGGTGTGAGGGTGGTGTGGGGGTGGGAGTGCTGTTGAGGGGGTGGGACGGTGTGAGGGTGGTGTGGGGGTGGGGGTGCTGTTGAGGGGGTGGGACGGTGTGAGGGTGGTGTGGGGGTGGTTGAGCTGTTGAGGGGGTGGGTCGGTGTGAGGGTGGTGTGGGGGTGGGAGTGCTGTTGAGGTGGTGGGACGTTGTGAGGGTGGTGCGGGGGTGGGAGTGCTGTTGAGGGGGGGACGGTCTGAGGGTGGTGTGGGGGTGGGTGTGCTGTTGAGCGGGTGGGGCGGAGTGAGGGTGGTGTGGGGGTGGGTGTGCTGTTGAGGGGGCGGGACGGTGTGAGGGTGGTGAGGGGGTGGGAGTGCTGTTGAGGGGGTGGGACGGTGTGAGGGTGGTGCGGGGGTGGGAGTGCTGTTGAGGGGGTGGGACGGTGTGAGGGTGGTGTGGGGGTGGGAGTGCTGTTGAGGGGGTGGGACGGTGTGAGGGTGGTGCGGGGGTGGGAGTGCTGTTGAGGGGGTGGGACGGTGTGAGGGTGGTGAGGGGGTGGGAGTGCTGTTAAGGGGGTGGGACGGTGTGAGGGTGGTGCGGGGGTGGGAGTGCTGTTGAGGGGGTGGGACGGTGTGAGGGTGGTGTGGGGGTGGGAGTGCTGTTGAGGGGGTGGGACGGTGTGAGGGTGGTGTGGGGATGGTTGAGCTGTTGAGGGGGTGGGACGGTGTGAGGGTGGGAGTGCTTTTGAGGGGGTGGGACGGTGTGGGGGTGGGAGTGCTTTTGAGGGGGTGGGACGGTGTGAGGGTGGTGCGGGGGTGGGAGTGCTGTTGAGGGGGTGGGACGGTGTGAGGGTGGTGTGGGGTTGGGAGTGCTGTTGAGTGGGTGGGACGGTGTGAGGGTGGTGTGGGGGTGGGAGTGCTGTTGAGGGGGTGGGACGGTGTGAGGGTGGTGTGGGGGTGGGAGTGCTGTTGAGGGGGTGGGACGGTGTGAGGGTGGTGTGGGGGTGGGAGTGCTGTTGAGGGGGTGGGACGGTGTGAGGGTGGTGTGGGGGTGGGAGTGCTGTTGAGGGGGTGGGACGGTGTGAGGGTGGTGTGGGGGTGGGAGTGCTGGTGAGGGGGTGGGACGGTGTGAGGGTGGTGCGGGGGTCGGAGTGCTGGTGAGGGGGTGGGACGGTGTGAGGGTGGTGTGGGGGTGGGAGTGCTGTTGAGGGGGTGGGACGGTGTGAGGGTGGTGTGGGGGTGGTTGAGCTGTTGAGGGGGTGGGTCGGTGTGAGGGTGGTGTGGGGGTGGGAGTGCTGTTGAGGGGGTGGGACGGTGTGAGGGTGGTGTGGGGGTGAGAGTGCTGTTGAGGGGGTGGGACGGTGTGAGGGTGGTGTGGGGGTGAGAGTGCTGTTGAGGGGGTGGGATGGTGTGAGGGTGGTGCGGGGGTGGGAGTGCTGTTGAGGGGGTGGGACGGTGTGAGGGTTGTGTGGGGGTGGGAGTGCTGTTGAGGGGGTGGGACGGTGTGAGGGTGGTGTGGGGGTGGGACTGCTGTTGTGGGGGTGGGACGATGTGAGGGTGGGAGTGCTTTTGGGGGGGTGGGGCTGTGTGAGGGTGGGAGTGCTTTTGAGGGGGTGGGACGGTGTGAGGGTGGTGTGGGGGTGGGAGTGCTGTTGAGGGTGTGGGACGGTGTGAGGGTGGTGTGGGGGTGGGAGTGCTGTTGAGAGGGTGAGACGGTGTGAGGGTGGTGTGGGGTTGGTTGAGCTGTTGAGGGGGTGGGTCGGTGTGACGGTGGTGTGGGGGTGGGAGGGCTGTTGAGAGGGTGAGACGGTGTGAGGGTGGTGTAGGGGTGGGAGTGCTGCTGAGGGGTGGGACGGTGTGAGGGTGGTGTGGGGGTGGGAGTGCTGTTGAGGGGTGGTACGGTGTGAGGGTGGTGTGGGGGTGGTTGAGCTGTTGAGGGGGTGGGTCGGTGTGAGGGTGGTGTGGGGGTGGTAGGGCTGTTGAGAGGGTGAGACGGTGTGAGGGTGGTGCGGGGGTGGGAGTGCTGTTGAGGGGTGGGACGGTGTGAGGGTGGTGCGGGGGTGGGAGTGCTGGTGAGGGGGTGGGACGGTGTGAGGGTGGGAGTGCTTTTGAGGGGGTGGGACTGTGTGAGGGTGGGAGTGCTTTTGAGGGGGTGGGACGGTGTGAGGGTGGTGCAGGGGTGGGAGTGCTGTTGAGGGGGTGGGACGGTGTGAGGGTGTTGTGGGGGTGGGTGTGCTGTTCAGGGGGTGGGACGGTGTGAGGGTGGTGCGGGGGTGAGAGGCTGTTCAGGGGGTGGGACGGTGTGAGGGTGGTGCAGGGGTGGGAGTGCTTTTGAGGGGGTGGGACTGTGTGAGGGTGGGAGTGCTGTTGAGGGGTTGGGACGGTGTGAGGGTGGTGCAGGGGTGGGAGTGCTTTTGAGGGGGTGGGACTGTGTGAGGGTGGGAGTGCTGTTGAGGGGTTGGGACGGTGTGAGGGTGGTGTGGGGGTGGGAGTGCTGTTCAGGGGGTGGGACGGTGTGAGGGTGGTGCGGGGGTGAGAGGCTGTTCAGGGGGTGGGACGGTGTGAGGGTGGTGTGGGGGTGCGAGTGCTGTTGAGGGGTGAGACGGTGTGAGGGAGGTGTGGGGGTGAGAGTGCTGGTGAGGGGGTGGGACGGTGTGAGGGTGGTGTGGGGGTGGGAGTGCTGTTGAGGGGTGGGACGGTGTGAGGGAGGTGTGGGGGTGGGAGTGCTGTTGAGGGGGTGGGACGGTGTGAGGGAGTTGTGGGGGTGGGAGTGCTGTTGAGGGGGGGACGGTGTGAGGGTGGTGTGGGGGTGGGAGAGCTGTTGAGGGGGTGGGACGGTGTGAGGGTGGTGTGGGGGTGGGAGTGCTGTTGAGGGGTGGGACGGTGTGAGGGTGGGAGTGCTTTTGAGGGGGTGGGACGGTGTGGGGGTGGGAGTGCTTTTGAGGGGGTGGGACGGTGTGAGGGTGGTGCGGCGGTGGGAGTGCTGTTGAGTGGGTGGGACGGTGTGAGGGTGGTGTGGGGGTGGGAGTGCTGTTGAGGGGGTGGAACGGTGTGAGGGTGGTGTGGGGGTGGGAGTGCTGTTGAGGGGGTGGGACGGTGTGAGGGTGGTGTGGGGGTGGGAGTGCTGTTGAGGGGGTGGGACGGTGTGACGGTGGTGCGTGGGTGGGAGTGCTGTTGAGGGGGTGGGACGGTGTGAGGGTGGTGCGGGGGTGGGAGTGCTGTTGAGGGGGGGGACGGTGTATGGGTGGTGTGGGGGTGGGAGTGCTGTTGAGGGGGTGGGACGGTGTGAGGGTGGTGTGGGTGTGGGGGTGCTGTTGAGGGGGTGGGACGGTGTGAGGGTGGTGTGGGGGTGGTTGAGCTGTTGAGGGGGTGGGTCGGTGTGAGGGTGGTGTGGGGGTGGGAGTGCTGTTGAGGTGGTGGGACGTTGTGAGGGTGGTGCGGGGGTGGGAGTGCTGTTGAGGGGGGGACGGTCTGAGGGTGGTGTGGGGGTGGGTGTGCTGTTGAGGGGGTGGGGCGGAGTGAGGGTGGTGTGGGGGTGGGTGTGCTGTTGAGGGGGCGGGACGGTGTGAGGGTGGTGAGGGGGTGGGAGTGCTGTTGAGGGGGTGGGACGGTGTGAGGGTGGTGCGGGGTTGGGAGTGCTGTTGAGGGGGTGGGACGGTGTGAGGGTGGTGAGGGGGTGGGAGTGCTGTTGAGGGGGTGGGACGGTGTGAGGGTGGTGCGGGGGTGGGAGTGCTGTTGAGGGGGTGGGACGGTGTGAGGGTGGTGTGGGGGTGGGAGTGCTGTTGAGGGGGTGGGACGGTGTGAGGGTGGTGCGGGGGTGGGAGTGCTGTTGAGGGGGTGGGACGGTGTGAGGGTGGTGAGGGGGTGGGAGTGCTGTTAAGGGGGTGGGACGGTGTGAGGGTGGTGCGGGGGTGGGAGTGCTGTTGAGGGGGTGGGACGGTGTGAGGGTGGTGTGGGGGTGGGAGTGCTGTTGAGGGGGTGGGACGGTGTGAGGGTGGTGTGGGGATGGTTGAGCTGTTGAGGGGGTGGGACGGTGTGAGGGTGGGAGTGCTTTTGAGGGGGTGGGACGGTGTGGGGGTGGGAGTGCTTTTGAGGGGGTGGGACGGTGTGAGGGTGGTGCGGGGGTGGGAGTGCTGTTGAGGGGGTGGGACGGTGTGAGGGTGGTGTGGGGTTGGGAGTGCTGTTGAGTGGGTGGGACGGTGTGAGGGTGGTGTGGGGGTGGGAGTGCTGTTGAGGGGGTGGGACGGTGTGAGGGTGGTGTGGGGGTGGGAGTGCTGTTGAGGGGGTGGGACGGTGTGAGGGTGGTGTGGGGGTGGGAGTGCTGTTGAGGGGGTGGGACGGTGTGAGGGTGGTGTGGGGGTGGGAGTGCTGTTGAGGGGGTGGGACGGTGTGAGGGTGGTGTGGGGGTGGGAGTGCTGGTGAGGGGGTGGGACGGTGTGAGGGTGGTGCGGGGGTCGGAGTGCTGGTGAGGGGGTGGGACGGTGTGAGGGTGGTGTGGGGGTGGGAGTGCTGTTGAGGGGGTGGGACGGTGTGAGGGTGGTGTGGGGGTGGTTGAGCTGTTGAGGGGGTGGGTCGGTGTGAGGGTGGTGTGGGGGTGGGAGTGCTGTTGAGGGGGTGGGACGGTGTGAGGGTGGTGTGGGGGTGAGAGTGCTGTTGAGGGGGTGGGACGGTGTGAGGGTGGTGCGGGGGTGGGAGTGCTGTTGAGGGGGTGGGACGGTGTGAGGGTGGTGTGGGGGTGGGAGTGCTGTTGAGGGGGTGGGACGGTGTGAGGGTGGTGTGGGGGTGGGACTGCTGTTGTGGGGGTGGGACGATGTGAGGGTGGGAGTGCTTTTGGGGGGGTGGGGCTGTGTGAGGGTGGGAGTGCTTTTGAGGGGGTGGGACGGTGTGAGGGTGGTGTGGGGGTGGGAGTGCTGTTGAGGGGGGGACGGTGTGAGGGTGGTGTGGGGGTGGGAGTGCTGTTGAGGGGGGGACGGTGTGAGGGTGGTGTGGGGGTGGGAGTGCTATTGAGGGGGTGGGACGGTGTGAGGGTGGTGTGGGGGTGGGAGTGCTATTGAGGGGGTGGGACGGTGTGAGGGTGGTGTGGGGGTGGGAGTGCTGTTGAGGGGGTGGGACGGTGAGAGGGTGGTGCGGGGGTGGGAGTGCTATTGAGGGGGTGGGACGGTGTGAGGGTGGCGTGGGGGTGGGAGTGCTGTTGAGGGGGGGAACGGTGTGAGGGTGGTGTGGGGGTGGGAGTGCTGTTGAGGGGGTTGGACGGTGGGAGGGTGGTGCGGGGGTGGGAGTGCTGTTGAGGGGGTGGGACGGTGTGAGGGTGGTGCGGGGGTGGGAGTGCTGTTGAGGGGGTGGGACGGTGTGAGGGTGGTGCGGGGGTGGGAGTGCTGTTGAGGGGGGGGATGGTGTGAGGGTGGTGTGGGGGTGGGTGTGCTGTTGAGGGGGTGGGACGGTGTGAGGGTGGTGTGGGGGTGAGAGTGCTGTTGAGGGGGTGGGACGGTGTGAGGGTGGTGTGGGGGTGGGAGTGCTGTTGAGGGGGTGGGACGGTGTGAGGGTGGTGTGGGGGTGGGAGTGCTGTTGAGGGGGTGGGACGGTGTGAGGGTGGTGCGGGGGTGGGAGTGCTGTTGAGGGGGTGGGACGGTGTGAGGGTGGTGTGGGGGTGGGAGTGCTGTTGAGGGGGTGGGACGGTGTGAGGGTGGTGTGGGGGTGGGAGTGCTGTTGAGGGGGTGGGACGGTGTGAGGGTGGTGCGGGGGTGGGAGTGCTGTTGAGGGGGTGGGACGGTGTGAGGGTGGTGTGGGGGTGGGAGTGCTGTTGAGGGGGTGGGTCGGTGTGAGGGTGGTGTGGGGGTGGGAGTGCTGTTGAGGGGGTGGGACGGTGTGAGGGTGGTGTGGGGGTGGTTGAGCTGTTGAGGGGGTGGGACGGTGTCAGGGTGGTGCGGGGGTGGGAGTGCTGTTGAGGGGGTGGGACGGTGTGAGGGTGGTGTGGGGGTGAGAGGCTGTTGAGGGGGTGGGTCGGTGTGAGGGTGGTGTGAGAGTGGCTGTGCTGTTGAGGGGGTGGGACGGTGTGAGGGTGGTGTGGGGGTGGGAGAGCTGTTGAGGGGGTGGGACGGTGTGAGGGTGGTGCGGGGGTGGGAGTGCTGGTGAGGGGGTGGGACGGTGTGAGGGTGGTGTGCGGGTGGGAGTGCTGTTGAGGGGGGGACGGTGTGAGGGTGGTGTGGGGGTGGGTGTGCTGTTGAGGGGGTGGGGCGGTGTGAGGGTGTTGTGGGGGTGGGTGTGCTGTTGAGGGGGTGGGACGGTGTGAGGGTGGTGTGGGGGTGGGAGTGCTGTTGAGCGGGTGGGACGGTGTGAGGGTGGTGTGGGGGTGGGAGTGCTGTTGAGGGGGTGGGACGGTGTGAGGGTGGTGTGGGGGTGGGAGTGCTGTTGAGGGGTTGGGACGGTGTGAGGGTGGTGTGGGGGTGGGAGTGCTGTTGAGGGGGTGGGACGGTGTGAGGGTGGTGTGGGGGTGGTTGAGCTGTTGAGGGGGTGGGTCGGTGTGAGGGTGGTGTGGGGGTGGGAGTGCTGTTGAGGGGGTGGGACGGTGTGAGGGTGGTGCAGGGGTGGGAGTGCTGTTGAGGGGGTGGGACGGTGTGTGGGTGGTGTGGGAGTGGGAGTGCTGTTGAGGGGGTGGGACGGTGTGAGGGTGGTGCGGGGGTGGGAGTGCTGTTGAGGGGTGGGACGGTGTGAGGGTGGTGCGGGGGTGGGAGTGCTGTTGAGAGGGTGGGACGGTGTGAGGGTGGTGCGGGGGTGGGAGTGCTGTTGAGAGGGTGGGACGGTGTGAGGGTGGTGTGGGGGTGGGACTGCTGTTGTGGGGGTGGGACGGTGTGAGGGTGGGAGTGCTTTTGAGGGGGTGGGACTGTGTGAGGTTGGAAGTGCTTTTGAGGGGGTGGGACGGTGTGAGGGTGGTGTGGGGGTGGGACTGCTGTTGAGGTGGTGGGACGGTGTGAGGGTGGTGCGGGGGTGGGAGTGCTGTTGAGGGGGTGGGACGGTGTGAGGGTGGTGCGGGGGTGGGAGTGCTGTTGAGGGGGTGGGACGGTGTGAGGGTGGTGTGGGGGTGGGAGTGCTGTTGAGGGGGTGGGACGGTGTGAGGGTGTTGTGGGGGTGGGAGTGCTGTTGAGGGGTTGGGACGGTGTGAGGGTGGTGTGGGGGTGGGGGTGCTGTTGAGGGGTTGGGACGGTGTGAGGGTGGTGTGGGGGTGAGAGTGCTGTTCAGGGGGTGGGACGGTGTGAGGGTGGTGCGGGGGTGAGAGGCTGTTAAGGGGGTGGGACGGTGTGAGGGTGGTGTGGGGGTGGGAGTGCTGTTGAGGGTTGGGACGGTGTGAGGGAGGTGTGGGGGTGAGAGTGCTGGTGAGGGGGTGGGTCGGTGTGAGGGTGGTGTGGGGGTGGGAGTGCTGTTGAGGGGTGGGACGGTGTGAGGGAGGTGTGGGGGTGAGAGTGCTGGTGAGGGGGTGGGACGGTGTGAGGGTGGTGTGGGGGAGGGAGTGCTGTTGAGGGGGTGGGACGGTGTGAGGGTGGTGTGGGGGTGGGTGTGCTGTTGAGGGGGTGGGACGGTGTGAGCGTGGTGTGGGGGTGGGAGTGCTGTTGAGGGGGTGGGACGGTGTGAGGGTGGTGTGGGGGTGGGAGTGCTGTTGAGGGGTGGGACGGTGTGAGGGAGGTGTGGGGGTGGGAGTGCTGTTGAGGGGGAGGGACGGTGTGAGGGTGGTGTGGGGGTGAGAGTGCTGTTGAGGGGGTGGGACGGTGTGAGGGTGGTGCGGGGGTGGGAGTGCTGTTGAGGGGGTGGGACGGTGTGAGGGAGTTGTGGGGGTGGGAGTGCTGTTGAGGGGGGGGACAGTGTGAGGGTGGTGTGGGGGTGGGAGAGCTGTTGAGGGGGTGGGACGGTGTGAGGGTGGTGTGGGGGTGGGAGTGCTGTTGTGGGGGTGGGACGGTATGAGGGTGGGAGTGCTTTTGAGGGGGTGGGGCTGTGTGAGGGTGGGAGTGCTTTTGAGGGGGTGGGACGGTGTGAGGGTGGTGTGGGGGTGGGAGTGCTGTTGAGGGGGTGGGACGGTGTGAGGATGGTGCGGGGGTGGGAGTGCTTTTGAGGGGGTGGGACGGTGTGAGGGTGGTGTGGGGGTGGGAGTGCTGTTGAGGGTGTGGGACGGTGTGAGGGTGGTGCGGGTGTGGGAGTGCTGTTGAGGGGGTGGGACGGTGTGAGGGTGGTGTGGGGGTGGGAGTGCTGTTGAGGGGGTGGGACGGTGTGAGGGTGGTGTGGGGGTGTGAGTGCTGTTGAGGGGGTGGGACGGTGTGAGGGTGGTGTGGGGGTGGGAGTGCTGTTGAGGGGGTGGGACCGTGTGAGGGTGGTGCGGGGGTGGGACTGCTGTTGAGGGGGTGTTTGACACGGTGTGAGGGTGGTGTGGGGGTGGGAGTGCTGTTGAGGGGGTGGGACGGTGTGAGGGTGGTGTGGGGGTGGGAGTGCTGTTGAGGGGGTGGGACGGTGTGAGGGTGGTGTGGGGGTGGGAGTGCTGTTGAGGGGGTGTTTGTCACGGTGTGAGGGTGGTGTGGGGGTGGGAGTGCTGTTGAGGTGGTGGGACGGTGTGAGGGTGGTGCGGGGGTGGGAGTGCTGTTGAGGGGGTGGGACGGTGTGAGGGTGGTGGGGGGGTGGGAGTGCAGTTGAGGGGGTGGGACGGTGTGAGGGAGGTGCGGGGGTGGGAGTGCTGTTGAGGGGGTGTTTGTCACGGTGTGAGGGTGGTGTGGGGGTGGGATTGCTGATGAGGGGGGGGCGGTGTGAGGGTGGTGTGGGGGTGGGAGTGGTGTTGAGGGGGTGGGACGGTGTGAGGGTGGTGTGGGGGTGGGAGTGCTGTTGAGGGGGTGGGACGGTGTGAGGGTGGTGTGGGGGTGGGAGTGATGTTGAGGGGGTGGGACGGTGTGAGGGTGGTGTGGGGGTGGGAGTGCTGTTGAGGGGGTGGGGCGGTGTGGGGGTCGGAGTGCTGTTGAGTGGGGGACAGTGTGAGGGTGGTGTGGGGGTGGGAGTGATGTTGAGGGTGTGGGACGGTGTGAGGGTGGTGTGGGGGTGGGAGTGATGTTGAGGGTGTGGGACGGTGTGAGGGTCGTGTGGGGGTGGGAGTGATGTTGAGGGTGTGGGACGGTGTGAGGGTCGTGTGGGGGTGGGAGTGCTGTTGAGGGTGTGGGACGGTGTGAGGGTGGTGTGGGGGTGGGAGTGCTGTTGAGGGGTGGGACGGTGTGAGGGTGGTGTGGGGGTGGGAGTGCTGTTGAGGAGGTGGGACGGTGTGAGGGTGGTGTGGGGGTGGGAGTGCTGTTGAGGGGGTGACACGGTGTGAGGGTGGTGCGGGGGTGGGAGTGCTGTTGAGGGGGTGGGACGGTGTGAGGGTGGAGTGGGGGTGGGAGTGCAGTTGAGGGGGTGGGACGGTGTGAGGGTGGTGCGGGGGTGGGAGTGCTGTTGAGGGGGTGTTTGTCACGGTGTGAGGGTGGTGCGGGGGTGGGAGAGCTGTTGAGGGGGTGGGACGGTGTGAGGGTGGTGTGGGGGTGGGAGTGCTGTTGAGGGGGAGGGACGGTGTGAGGGTGGTGCGGGGGTGGGAGTGCTGTTGAGGGGGAGGGACGGTGTGAGGGTGGTGTGGGGGTGGGAGTGCTGTTGAGGGGGAGGGACGGTGTGAGGGTGGTGCGGGGGAAGGAGTGCTGTTGAGGGGGTGGGACGGTGTGAGGGTGGTGTGGGGGTGGGAGTGCTGTTGAGGGGGAGGGACGGTGTGAGGGTGGTGTGGGGGTGGGAGTGCTGTTGAGGGGGAGGGACGGTGTGAGGGTGGTGTGGGGGTTGGAGTGCTGTTGAGGGGGTGACACGGTGTGAGGGTGGTGCGGGGGTCAGAGTGCTGTTGAGGGGGTGGGACGGTGTGAGGGTGGTGCGGGGGTGGGAGTGCAGTTGAGGGGGTGGGACGGTGTGAGGGTGGTGCGGGGGTGGGAGTGCTGTTGTGGGGGTGTTTGTCACGGTGTGAGGGTGGTGTGGGGGTGGGAGTGCTGTTGAGGGGGTGTTTGTCACGGTGTGAGGGTGGTGTGTGGGTGGGAGTGCTGTTGAGGGGGTGGGACGGTGTGAGGGTGGTGCGGGGGTGGGAGTGCTGTTGAGGGGGTGTTTGTCACGGTGTGAGGGTGGTGCGGGGGTGGGAGAGCTGTTGAGGGGGTTGTGGTGTTGGGTGCTCTGGTGCACAGATGAGCCAACACAGTTGTATGTGGTACAACTCTATTTTATTATAACTCTTATAATACAGTTCGTTCTGGATACTCTGCACGTGCTGTCTCCCTGAGTGTCTTTGGCAATAGCCGTGTCCTGGTTCCCCTCTGCAGCTCTTACTGACCACCAGGGGTCGTGTCTGTGCTTTTATATCTTTCTGTCATTGGTTGTGGTGTTGTGTGTTCTGATTTGTCTGTTGGTGTGTCTATCATGATGTGTGTGTTTGAATATCATGACATCCCCCCTTTTTACAAAGACAAGTGCCTACGTGGTTATAAATATAATTGTGTCATGAGTGCATCTAAGAGTGTGTGTGTGTGTTGTGTACAGCGTGTGTATATGACGTAACTATTTACATGGGGCGATGTCGGGTGCGTCACACTAACAAGGTTGTACCATAACAAAACTTGGATGCGAAAGAAAAAAAAAAACTTGAACATTGGTCCGGTCAGACGATATCTGGAACAATAAACAACAACAGGTTATAATACAGAAGTGTTTGACTTTTTGAACGTATTAACAGCGTTATAAGTCCAGTCTAATGGGTGACCGCCTCAAGAATGGGCTGGTCCTCAAGCCGGTTCAGCTGTGGAGATTTGGGGTCACACTGGTTCACCTTGGACTGTTGGAGGTGATGCTGTTGCCGAAGTCTCTACTTTACCATTTGTTGTACTTCCTGCAGTGCTTGGTCTTTTTCATTCTTGCAAATATGACATTCAACATCTTTGTTAGTGGTGCCCTGGCTGTGGTTTGGTTCTGGTGGCGATGGAAGGGGCATGATCCGTGGCATCTCCACAAAGTCATCCTTGGGAACCAGTGGAGGATCCGGCGTGTGCGTACGGTGCAGTTGCGAGCGTGGAAGGCGGCACGAAGCCCGCTGATTGCGCCTACGCACCAATCCATCCGCCCTGCATGCCAGGAACAAGGTGGAGTCTGTCTTCTTTTTATGTTTGTGGTGGACGGCATCTTGTAGCCAATGGGTCGTTGCCATCGAAGTAGCACCATCACTAATATCATGCAAGGCGATGACTGTGCCAGATGTGGAAGTTGGCCAAGACCGTGTACGCTGGTTCCGGCCACCTGCTGTGCCGGAAGGGCGACTCCGCAGAGAAACGTCGAAGCATGTCGCCTTGGAGAGAGAATTGTTGCTCGCATCAACGTCTGGCGATGGCGCGAGTTGGTGCGTCCATCTTGGACCGCCGGTGCTGGTTGCCACTGCCGACCCAGTGGGACTGCCACGCGATCCATTCCCTGTCGCCGTGGCATCTGCCGTCACCCTGAGCGTGCCATCACCGAGGCCGCGACACCGCCCGTCCGGAGCAAGGTCTGGCGTGCGCAGATCAGAGTCGGCGCTTGGCTGCTCCCCACCTGGAGTCCGGTCTGCCTTCCGTCGATGCCCCCCGTCCGGAGTCCCAACAGGTTCACTGGAGGCAGCCGAGATTCCCTGAAGCTGCACTTCTGGAGTCGGAACATGCAGGAATGCACCAACCAGTGGAGAGGCTCGAGCCATCGAGGGTGGAAGCGGTGCGCCGCCACCGCAGTCGTCAGTGGTCCCACCGTGATCGTCGAGTGCCTCGGTACGCACTAGGCGAGGTCTGTCACCTTGCACCTTTTGCATGGGAAGTGGGATGCTGTCGTCACTCGTCTCACATCCCGTGGATAGATCGTCATTAGCAGCTTGCTGTTCACTAGGGTTGGGTAAATTGTCAGAGTTTTCATCTGGTGGTGCACACCATGTCGGTGGACTGTCATTGTCTTGCCATTGTCCTTCATTTGGGCTTTTCTTCTTTGGAACTTTAAATCTTCCCCCAGACATTGCAGAACCTTGTTTATTACCCCCAAATTCTCCCATATGTATGGTCTCGAATATAGGATCCACTGTTTCTATCGACATTGTACCATTTTCCAAAGAACATTCCGTTTCACTTTTCTTCTCAGGTACCTCATATGTAACTTTGTTTAATGTACATGCCTTCATGGTCTCTGGGTCTGATTTTGCTGGGACTGGCATGGTCACAGTCTCTCTTTTACTGTTCTCAATTGCCCACATTATACTCCCCATACATAACTGCTTAATCACTGGGGTTAGTGTGGTACAATGGATAATCGGGTCGACCTTATCTGCATCTTCACCATTAGTGGAAAGCACACTTGGTTCACTTGAAACTGCTGTGGGTTTTAAATTCGTTATCTGGCTACTCGATGTCGGTGTCCTCAGGATTCTTGCTCCAATGTTCTGCTCAATAATCAGTGGAGTGTGTATAGGTTCAATACAATTAATGTTCTCCTCCAGGTTTGAAGAGTCATTACTGACGAACTGCTGGTCTCCGAAGTTGGGATTTTGCGGCATTGTGTTGAAGGGAGACATTTGTCCCTGCTGTAGATATGATTCAGGTTGTGTTATTTCCATTACCTGAGGATCAATGTCTTGTCCATTTTTTCGATCCGTACTAAAACACTGGCAATTCTCAGTCTGCTCCTTGCAAGTTAAACATTCAATTAATTTCGTTAGCAAATCCTCAGCATCCTTCTGTGGCCGTGCTGCATTATTAATCTCTGTTCGGCTACAATGATCCTGAAGGTCAGCGCATAAACCTTTTTTCTTCGGGCTTGGACGAGGCGATTCCTTTGGCTTGTCTTCAGTTGGGCTTGAACAGTCTTCAGCGCTGTGCCCTTTATTGTAGCATGAGAGACCGTCATGGTCATGCTGCTGTGTAGTGGAGCCTGGTAGGCTGTTATAGCCTTCTTGCTGTTCACGGGAGCATGGCAGACTTGCATCGTCTGCCGCTGGTTGGTCAGGAGAGGTTGCTAGACCCTCATGGTCTTGTTCCTGCAAGGACTGCGCTCTGGAGTCTTGCGTTCCTTTCATCGTGGAGTCCGTCCACGAGCTCTCTGTGGAGGCTTGTGACACTGGAGTCACTTCTTGTTCGTGCAAGGACTGCGCTCTGGAGTCTTGCGTTGCTTCTATCGTGGAGGCTGTCCACGAGCTTGCTGTGGAAGCTTGTGACACTGGAGTCACTTCTGGTTCATGCGAGGACTGCACTCTGGAGTCTTGCATGTCTTCTTTCATAGAGTCGGGAACGTTGAGCGGGACGTGGACCACGCTCTGTGTGGCAGCAGGGCACTCTCCGTGTGCTTGCACCGCTCCCTGTCTGTTAATGTCAGGCTGCAGCATCATCCGGTACTGATAAGTTGGAACGTCATATCTGCTGGGTTGAAGATCCTCAAATCCGAAAAATGAATCCGCATCTGCGTCGGATTCAATGTGGGGGCCGCCAATGTGCAACACGAAAGGTTCGTCCGAGTCATAGTCATATAGGACCACGGAGCTATCATTGGGTTCGCGAGGTCCGGAAACACTGTAAAAATCGTCATCGAAGTATTCAAGGTCGGAATCATCGGCTTGTGCGTAGGTAACTGCTTGTCGGAGGGTTCTTCGGAGGTAAAATTCATCTCCTGGGTCAATTTGCGGCACTGTGCTGTCATTCCAGGTGAAGGAAGGTTGTTTTACAGCTTTAACAGATTTTTGTTTTTTTGATTTGGGACGTTTCCCTTTTAAATTGGATTTGGGACATTTCCTTTTTAAATTGATCCAGTCTGGGGCCTCTGACATCCTGACGCTCGGTATGTAGCACGTAGGAAGCGACTGCGCATGCTCAGATCGCTGTTCCTTTACCGATGGCCGTTTTCTTGACTGCGCATGCGCAGCATCTCGCGCATGCGCAAACGAAACTTCCGGTTCTGCGCACTTCTCGCGCAACTGTGCTAGCGTTATACCTTTAGCAAGATGGCCGTCGACCTCGACCCAGCCTTTTCTCAGGCCCGGGATTTCGGGCTCCGGGATCCCAGCCACGAGGTGAGTACTGCAGCTTTTCTTACCTTTAAGTCCCCATTGGATTGCGTATTCTTCACAGTACTTGGCGAATTTGCCCAGGACTGCCTGGTAATCGTACCTTTGCTGCCTCCTGAAGAACCTGAACCTTCTGAACATTGCTCTTGCCCTTGCACCGGCGACGGTGAGGAGAAATTCAATTTTTTCCTTATCATCCAGGTCCTTGAGTTCAGCTGCCGCCAGGAACAACTCGAACATTTGCCGGAATCGCCGCCAGTTTTCGTGGAGGTCGCCGTCGCACTGGAGCGCCTGCGGAACCGGGAGCTCGTACATCATGCCTGGGCACTGCTGGTTGTCTCTGTACACTGAGGTATGCCGGCAGGTATCGATCCACTCCTGTACCATGTGGTGTTGGGTGCTCTGGTGCACAGATGAGCCAACACAGTTGTATGTGGTACAACTCTATTTTATTATAACTCTTATAATACAGTTCGTTCTGGATACTCTGCACGTGCTGTCTCCCTGAGTGTGTTTGGCAATAGCCGTGTCCTGGTTCTCCTCTGCAGCTAATACTGACCACCGGGGGTCGTGTCTGTGCTTTTGTATCTTTCTGTGATTGGTTGTGGTGTTGTGTGTTCTGATTTGTCTGTTGGTGTGTCTATCATGATGTGTGTGTTTAAATATCATGACAGGGGTGGGACGGTGTGAGGGTGGTGCGGGGGTGGGAGTGCTGTTGAGGGGGTGGGACGGTGTGAGGGTGGTGCGGGGGTGGGAGTGCTGTTGAGGGGGTGGGACGGTGTGAGGGTGGTGCGGGGGTGAGAGGCTGTTGAGGGGGTGGGACGGTGTGAGGGTGGTGTGGGGGTGAGAGACTGTTGAGGGGGTGGGACGGTGTGAGGGTGGTGTGGGGGTGAGAGTGCTGTTGAGGGGGTGGGACGGTGTGAGGGTGGTGTGGAGGTGGGAGTGCTGTTGAGGGGTGGGACGGTGTGAGGGTGGTGCGGGGGTGGGAGTGCTGTTGAGGGGGTGGGACGGTGTGAGGGTGGTGAGGGGGTGGGAGTGCTGTTGAGTGGGTGGGACGGTGTGAGGGTGGTGTGGAGGTGGGAGAGCTGTTGAGGGGGTGGGACGGTGTGAGGGTGGTGAGGGGGTGGGAGTGCTGTTGAGGGGGTGGGACGGTGTGAGGGTGGTGTGGAGGTGGGAGTGCTGTTGAGGGGGGGGACGGTGTCAGGGTGGTGTGGGGGTGGGAGTGCTGTTGAGGGGGTGGGACGGTGTGAGGGTGGTGCGGGGGTGGGAGAGCTGTTGAGGGGGTGGGACGGTGTGAGGGTGGTGAGGGGGTGGGAGTGCTGTTGAGGGGGTGGGACGGTGTGAGGGTGGTGCGGGGGTGGGAGTGCTGTTGAGGGGGTGGGACGGTGTAAGGGTGGTGAGGGGGTGGGAGTACTGTTGAGGGGGTGGGACGGTGTGAGGGTGGTGTGGAGGTGGGAGTGCTGTTGAGGGGGGGGACGGTGTGAGGGTGGTGTGGGGGTGGGAGTGCTGTTGAGGGGGTGGGACGGTGTGAGGGTGGTGCGGGGGTGGGAGAGCTGTTGAGGGGGTGGGACGGTGTGAGGGTGGTGAGGGGGTGGGAGTGCCGTTGAGGGGGTGGGACGGTGTGAGGGTGGTGCGGGGGTGAGAGTGCTGTTGAGGGGGTGGGACGGTGTGAGGGTGGTGTGGGGGTGGGAGTGCTGTTGAGGGGGTGGGATGGTGTGAGGGTGGTGCGGGTGTGGGAGTGCTGTTGAGGGCGTGGGACGGTGTGAGGGTGGTGTGGGGGTGGGAGTGCTGTTGAGGGGTTGGGACGGTGTGAGGGTGGTGTGGGGGTGGGAGTGCTGTTGAGGGGGTGGGTCGGTGTGAGGGTGGTGTGGGGGTGGGAGTGCTGTTGAGGGGGTGGGACGGTGTGAGGGTGGTGTGGGGGTGGGAGAGCTGTTGAGGGGGTGGGATGGTGTGAAGGTGGTGTGAGGGTGGGAGTGCTGTTGAGGGGGTGGGACGGTGCGAGGGTGGTGTGGGGGTGGGAGTGCTGTTGAGGGGGGGACGGTGTGAGGGTGGTGTGGGGGTGGGAGTGCTGTTGGGGGGGTGGGACGGTGTGAGGGTGGTGTGGGGGTGGGAGTGCTGTTGAGGGGGTGGGACGGTGTGAGGGTGGTGTGGGGGTGGGAGTGCTGTTGAGGGGGTGGGGCGGTGTGAGGGTGGTGTGGGGGTGGGTGTGCTGTTGAGGGGATGGGACGGTGTGAGGGTGGTGTGGGGGTGGGAGTGCTGTTGAGGGGGTGGGACGGTGTGAGGGTGGTGTGGGGGTGGGAGTGCAGTTGAGGGGGTGGGACGGTGTGAGGGTGGTGCGGGGGTGGGAGTGCTGTTGAGGGGGTGGGACGGTGTGAGGGTGGTGTGGGGGTGGGAGTGCTGTTGAGGGGGTGGGTCGGTGTGAGGGTGGTGTGGGGGTGGGAGTGCTGTTGAGGTGGTGGGACGATGTGAGGGTGGTGTGGGGGTGAGAGGCTGTTGAGGGGGTGGGACGGTGTGAGGGTGGTGCGGGGGTGGGAGTGCTGTTGAGAGGGTGGGACGGTGTGAGGGTGGTGTGGGGGTGGGAGTGCTGTTGAGGGGGTGGGACGGTGTGAGGGTGGTGCGGGGGTGGGTGTGCTGTTGAGGGGGTGGGACGGTGTGAGGGTGGTGTGGGGGTGGGAGTGCTGTTGAGGGGGTGGGACGTTGTGAGGGTGGTGCGGGGGTGAGAGTGCTGTTGAGGGGGTGTTTGTCACGGTGTGAGGGTGGTGTGGGGGTGAGAGTGCTGTTGAGGGTGTTGGACGGTGTGAGGGTGGTGTGGGGGTGGGACTGCTGTTGTGGGGATGGGACGGTGTGAGGGTGTGAGTGCTTTTGAGGGGGTGGGACGGTGTGAGGGTGGTGTGAGGGTGGGAGTGCTGTTGAGGGGGCGTTTGTCACGGTGTGAGGGTGGTGTGGGGGTGGGAGAGCTGTTGAGGTGGTGGGACGGTGTGAGGGTGGTGTGGGGGTGGGAGAGCTGTTGAGGGGGTGGGACGGTGTGAGGGTGTTGTGGGGGTGGGAGTGCTGTTGAGGGGGAGGGACGGTGTGGGGGTGGTGTGGGGGTGGGTGCTGTTCAGGGGGTGGGACGGTGTGAGGGTGGTGCGGGGGTGAGAGGCTGTTGAGGGGGTGGGACGGTGTGAGGGTGGTGTGGGGGTGGGAGTGCTGTTGAGGGGTGGGATGGTGTGAGGGAGGTGTGGGGGTGAGAGTGCTGGTGAGGGGGTGGGACGGTGTGAGGGTGGTGTGGGGGTGGGAGTGCTGTTGAGGGGTGGGACGGTGTGAGGGAGGTGTGGGGGTGGGAGTGCTGTTGAGGGGGTGGGACGGTGTGAGGGTGGTGTGGAGGTGGGAGTGCTGTTGAGGGGGAGGACGGTGTGAGGGTGGTGTGGGGGTGCGAGAGCTGTTGAGGGGGTGGGACGGTGTGAGGGTGGTGTGGGGGTGGGACTGCTGTTGTGGGGGTGGGACGCTGTGAGGGTGGGAGTGCTTTTGAGGGGGTGGGGCTGTGTGAGGGTGGGAGTGCTGTTGAGGGGGTGGGACGGTGTGAGGGTGGTGTGGGGGTGGGAGTGCTGTTGAGGGGGTGGGACGGTGTGAGGGTGGTGTGGGGGTGGGAGAGCTGTTGAGGGGGTGGGACGGTGTGAGGGTGGTGTGGGGGTGGGAGTGCTGTTGTGGGGGTGGGACGCTGTGAGGGTGGGAGTGCTTTTGAGGGGGTGGGGCTGTGTGAGGGTGGGAGTGCTGTTGAGGGGGTTGGACGGTGTGAGGGTGGTGTGGGGGTGGGAGTGCTGTTCAGGGGGTGGGACGGTGTGAGGGTGGGAGTGCTGTTGAGGGGGTGGGACGGTGTGAGGGTGGTGCGGGGGTGGGAGTGCTGTTGAGGGGGTGGGACGGTGTGAGGGTGGTGTGGGGGTGGGAGTGCTGTTGAGGGGGTGGGACGGTGTGAGGGTGGTGTGGGGGTGGGACTGCTGTTGAGGGGGTGTTTGACACGGTGTGAGGGTGGTGTGGGGGTGGGAGTGCTGTTGAGGGGGTCGGACGGTGTGAGGGTGGTGTGGGGGTGGGAGTGCTGTTGAGGGGGTGGGACGGTGTGAGGGTGGTGTGGGGGTGGGAGTGCTCTTGAGGGGGTGGGACGGTGTGAGGGTGGTGCGGGGGTGGGAGTGCTGTTGAGGGGGTGGGACGGTGTGAGGGTGGTGTGGGGGTGAGAGTGCTGTTGAGGGGGTGGGACGGTGTGAGGGTGGTGTGGGGGTGGGAGTGCTGTTGAGGGGATGGGACGGTGTGAGGGTGGTGTGGGGGTGGGAGTGCTGTTGAGGGGGTGGGACGGTGTGAGGGTGGTGCGGGGGTGAGAGTGCTGTTGATGGGGTGGGACGGTGTGAGGGTGGTGAGGGGGTGGGAGTGCTGTTGAGTGGGTGGGACGGTGTGAGGGTGGTGTGGGGGTGGGAGAGCTGTTGAGGGGGTGGGACGGTGTGAGGGTGGTGCGGGTGTGGGAGTGCTGTTGAGGGGGTGGGATGGTGTGAGGGTGGTGCGGGTGTGGGAGTGCTGTTGAGGGGGTGGGACGGTGTGAGGGTGGTGTGGGGGTGGGAGTGCTGTTGAGGGGGTGGGACGGTGTGAGGGTGGTGTGGAGGTGGGAGTGCTGTTGAGGGGGAGGACGGTGTGAGGGTGGTGTGGGGGTGCGAGAGCTGTTGAGGGGGTGGGACGGTGTGAGGGTGGTGTGGGGGTGGGACTGCTGTTGTGGGGGTGGGACGCTGTGAGGGTGGGAGTGCTTTTGAGGGGGTGGGGCTGTGTGAGGGTGGGAGTGCTGTTGAGGGGGTGGGACGGTGTGAGGGTGGTGTGGGGGTGGGAGTGCTGTTGAGGGGGTGGGACGGTGTGAGGGTGGTGTGGGGGTGGGAGAGCTGTTGAGGGGGTGGGACGGTGTGAGGGTGGTGTGGGGGTGGGAGTGCTGTTGTGGGGGTGGGACGCTGTGAGGGTGGGAGTGCTTTTGAGGGGGTGGGGCTGTGTGAGGGTGGGAGTGCTGTTGAGGGGGTTGGACGGTGTGAGGGTGGTGTGGGGGTGGGAGTGCTGTTCAGGGGGTGGGACGGTGTGAGGGTGGGAGTGCTGTTGAGGGGGTGGGACGGTGTGAGGGTGGTGCGGGGGTGGGAGTGCTGTTGAGGGGGTGGGACGGTGTGAGGGTGGTGTGGGGGTGGGAGTGCTGTTGAGGGGGTGGGACGGTGTGAGGGTGGTGTGGGGGTGGGACTGCTGTTGAGGGGGTGTTTGACACGGTGTGAGGGTGGTGTGGGGGTGGGAGTGCTGTTTAGGGGGTCGGACGGTGTGAGGGTGGTGTGGGGGTGGGAGTGCTGTTGAGGGGGTGGGACGGTGTGAGGGTGGTGCGGGGGTGGGAGTGCTCTTGAGGGGGTGGGACGGTGTGAGGGTGGTGCGGGGGTGGGAGTGCTGTTGAGGGGGTGGGACGGTGTGAGGGTGGTGTGGGGGTGAGAGTGCTGTTGAGGGGGTGGGACGGTGTGAGGGTGGTGTGGGGGTGGGAGTGCTGTTGAGGGGATGGGACGGTGTGAGGGTGGTGTGGGGGTGGGAGTGCTGTTGAGGGGGTGGGACGGTGTGAGGGTGGTGCGGGGGTGAGAGTGCTGTTGATGGGGTGGGACGGTGTGAGGGTGGTGAGGGGGTGGGAGTGCTGTTGAGTGGGTGGGACGGTGTGAGGGTGGTGTGGGGGTGGGAGAGCTGTTGAGGGGGTGGGACGATGTGAGGGTGGTGCGGGTGTGGGAGTGCTGTTGAGGGGGTGGGATGGTGTGAGGGTGGTGCGGGTGTGGGAGTGCTGTTGAGGGGGTGGGACGGTGTGAGGGTGGTGTGGGGGTGGGAGTGCTGTTGAGGGGGTGGGACGGTGTGAGGGTGGTGTGGGGGTGGGAGTGCTGTTGAGGGGGTGGGACGGTGTGAGGGTGGTGTGGGGGTGAGAGTGCTGTTGAGGGGGTGGGACGGTGTGAGGGTGGGAGTGCTGTTGAGGGGGTGGGACGGTGTGAGGGTGGTGTGGGGGTGGGAGTGCTGTTGAGGGGGTGGGACGGTGTGAGGGTGGTGTGGAGGTGGGAGTGCTGTTGAGGGGGAGGACGGTGTGAGGGAGGTGTGGGGGTGGGAGTGCTGTTGAGGGGGTGGGACGGTGTGAGGGTGGTGTGGAGGTGGGAGTGCTGTTGAGGGGGAGGACGGTGTGAGGGTGGTGTGGGGGTGCGAGAGCTGTTGAGGGGGTGGGACGGTGTGAGGGTGGTGTGGGGGTGGGACTGCTGTTGTGGGGGTGGGACGCTGTGAGGGTGGGAGTGCTTTTGAGGGGGTGGGGCTGTGTGAGGGTGGGAGTGCTGTTGAGGGGGTGGGACGGTGTGAGGGTGGTGTGGGGGTGGGAGTGCTGTTGAGGGGGTGGGACGGTGTGAGGGTGGTGTGGGGGTGGGAGAGCTGTTGAGTGGGTGGGACGGTGTGAGGGTGGTGTGGGGGTGGGAGTGCTGTTGTGGGGGTGGGACGCTGTGAGGGTGGGAGTGCTTTTGAGGGGGTGGGGCTGTGTGAGGGTGGGAGTGCTGTTGAGGGGGTGGGACGGTGTGAGGGTGGTGTGGGGGTGGGAGTGCTGTTCAGGGGGTGGGACGGTGTGAGGGTGGGAGTGCTGTTGAGGGGGTGGGACGGTGTGAGGGTGGTGCGGGGGTGGGAGTGCTGTTGAGGGGGTGGGACGGTGTGAGGGTGGTGTGGGGGTGGGAGTGCTGTTGAGGAGGTGGGACGGTGTGAGGGTGGTGTGGGGGTGGGACTGCTGTTGAGGGGGTGTTTGACACGGTGTGAGGGTGGTGTGGGGGTGGGAGTGCTGTTGAGGGGGTGGGACGGTGTGAGGGTGGTGTGGGGGTGAGAGTGCTGTTGAGGGGGTGGGACGATGTGAGGGTGGTGTGGGGGTGGGAGTGCTGTTGAGGGGGTGGGACGGTGTGAGGGTGGTGTGGGGGTGGGAGTGCTGTTGAGGGGGTGGGACGGTGTGAGGGTGGTGCGGGGGTGAGAGTGCTGTTGATGGGGTGGGACGGTGTGAGGGTGGTGAGGGGGTGGGAGTGCTGTTGAGGGGGTGGGACGGTGTGAGGGTGGTGTGGGGGTGGAAGAGCTGTTGAGGGGGTGGGACGGTGTGAGGGTGGTGCGGGTGTGGGAGTGCTGTTGAGGGGGTGGGATGGTGTGAGGGTGGTACGGGTGTGGGAGTGCTGTTGAGGGGGTGGGACGGTGTGAGGGTGGTGTGGGGGTGGGAGTGCTGTTGAGGGGGTGGGACGGTGTGAGGGTGGTGTGGGGGTGGGAGTGCTGTTGAGGGAGTGGGACGGTGTGAGGGTGGTGTGGGGGTGAGAGTGCTGTTGAGGGGGTGGGACGGTGTGAGGGTGGGAGTGCTGTTGAGGGGGTGGGACGGTGTGAGGGTGGTGTGGGGGTGGGAGTGCTGTTGAGGGGGTGGGACGGTGTGAGGGTGGTGTGGAGGTGGGAGTGCTGTTGAGGGGGAGGACGGTGTGAGGGTGGTGTGGGGGTGCGAGAGCTGTTGAGGGGGTGGGACGGTGTGAGGGTGGTGTGGGGGTGGGACTGCTGTTGTGGGGGTGGGACGCTGTGAGGGTGGGAGTGCTTTTGAGGGGGTGGGGCTGTGTGAGGGCGGTGCGGGGGTGGGAGTGCTGTTGAGGGGGTGGGACGGTGTGAGGGTGGTGTGGGGGTCGGAGTGCTGTTGAGGGGGTGGGACGGTGTGAGGGTGGTGTGGGGGTGGGAGAGCTGTTGAGGGGGTGGGACGGTGTGAGGGTGGTGTGGGGGTGGGAGTGCTGTTGTGGGGGTGGGACGCTGTGAGGGTGGGAGTGCTTTTGAGGGGGTGGGGCTGTGTGAGGGTGGGAGTGCTGTTGAGGGGGTGGGACGGTGTGAGGGTGGTGTGGGGGTGGGAGTGCTGTTCAGGGGGTGGGACGGTGTGAGGGTGGTGCGGGTGTGGGAGTGCTGTTGAGGGGGTGGGACGGTGTGAGGGTGGTGTGGGGGTGGGAGTGCTGTTGAGGGGGTGGGACGGTGTGAGGGTGGTGTGGGGGTGGGAGTGCTGTTGAGGGGGTGGGACGGTGTGAGGGTGGTGTGGGGGTGGGAGTGCTGTTGAGGGGGTGGGACGGTGTGAGGGTGGCGCAGGGGATGGAGTGCTGTTGAGGGGGTGGGACGGTGTGAGGGTGGTGCGGGGGTGGGAGTGCTGTTGAGGGGGTGGGATGGTGTGAGGGTGGTGCGGGTGTGGGAGTGCTGTTGAGGGGGTGGGTGTAGAGGGTGCCATCTCTGCTACTCCACTACTGGGCCGATATCTGGGGTTTGAGTATCTGTGTGTGTCTCTCTCCAGCTGGCACTGAAACTTCAGAGGCCAGGGGATGCCGCACTGGGACACCTCCACGGGAGAGAGCACTGAATCAAGCCTGCCGTTTATCCCTAACCGGAAGCCTGAGGCTTATATCACACAGATATCCGGACCCCCACCAATGCCCAGGTGATTCTCTCTCTTGCCGGTGGTGCAACACCCACCCGGTTCCTACTTCGCTGGAGTAGCTTTCCCAAGAGAGAGAATAGGACACTGCTGTTTATTACCTAACCAGCAGCCTGTCCTGAGTGAATTGTTCAAGATGACCCTAGATTCTCGAACCCGGAATTAAGGTGAGGAATATCTTAACAATGACTTGGTCAGAGATCGCTGGTGAGAGATTGAAGAATTTAAACGACTCCAATTATCAGCAAATCAAGGTTTATTGCAAAACCCAGGTCAAAATCATCAAACAGAAGAAATTATAATAAAATCTTAAGCTCTAACACAAACTAAGTCTATTCAGAAAGTACTATAACGGACACAACGTAAAATCTTATTGTTACACAGTTTTAGCAATGGTACAAAACACAAATCAAGTCCCCTGCCCCAAAGCCTCAACCACTATCAAGGTCAAGGGAGTTTTGCAAGCTGCTGCAGGGTACTTACAGTCACAGGCTGCAGGAGGTCAAGTCAAAGGTGGAGAGGTCAAGCCAAGAGACCCTCAATCGAAACACAGCCCCTTTTATATCCGTTTTACCTGGCTTTTTCCTGTGTTCGGCCAGCCCCTTTTGCATTGAATTGGTAAGGTTTAAAGTTCCCGCTGGTCCCGCCCCCTTTGAGCCGGTCAGAGCTGTCGACTTCCGGGTTTTCCTCCCCCTTTGCGTTGTATCGGTCCAAGTTTAAAGTTCCCGCTGGTCCCGCCCCCTTTGAGCCGGTCAGAGCTGTTCGCTTCCGGGTTCTCCTCGCAGGTCCGCTCCTTCCAGCCAGGCAGACCTGCCGCGATTTGAATTTGGCGCCGACTCCGCCCCCTCCACCCAGTGAGTTCCTGCCGGTGGCTTCTGTCAGGATTGGAGTACCTCCCCCAGGTCCGCCTCCAACTTGGTTTTTTCTACCGTTTATCTTCAAGGGGCTTTTCCAGCGCAATATACTGAGCCCAGACAGTCTGCTTTTTGGGATAACAAGGTTAAGCTCTCTTGTGAAGATTTTCAAAGTCTTCCAGCTGCTCCGGAGATGGCTCCGGAGATGGCTGCTATTCTCACCTTGCTATGTTGATGGGGTGTTAATTGGATTCTGCTCTGGTGGAGGCCAAGTCATTTACATTTGCATGGGGCTATGACCATCCCATTGTCCTGCTTGCAGGCAGGCCCCTTACAGCATTACCATGCCCCTTTGTCTGTGTTTTAATCTCATCTAGTTGTCTGGCTCCTTCTTCCTTGTAGCTCCTGGGGGGGTTTGTAAATACCTATGCCCCTACTCAGCTCAGCGGACCAAGCCTGCTGGGAAATTTGGTTACGTTCCTTTGGCTGAAAAGTGTCCAGTTTACAGTCTCTGGGTTTTATTCTTGGGCAGTCCAAAAAGGGCCGAATTGCCCGAAAACCTTACAGATGCCCCTTCGATACGTCCCTACCTGCTTGGACCATATCGACACAGGTGAAGGGCAATCATTTCCTTTTGTGTGGACCGTAGGCCCCCCCTCAACAACATGCGAAACTACAAGTCCCAAGACAGTTCCCTTAATCTAGGCTACCCCTGATTTCATTGAAAGGGAAAGACAAGACCATACTTAATTCAAACACACAGTAACATACACACATTTTACCGAAACCCAAACGTAAGGGTCCCTGTACATATATCACAATCAAGTAACTGAAACCCGCGAATCCATACAACTATTTACATGTGACTCTATTTATTTCACTCAGGATCCTCTTTTCTGGGCTGCACTTCGCTTCTTCCCGTTGAAGGCTCTTCATTTTTCCTCCGTCGTCGATACCTGCAGCTGAGAGGTTCAGTACAACTGAGGCAACAGCATAATGTACCCCCTGGTACAACATTTTCTTTGTGGGGACAAACACTAAACCATTCTCAGGCCCCCCTGGTGGTGATCGGACAGTTGTGAGGGTCGATTGGTTGGGCTGTGGGCAGGGGTCGCTTTACCTGAACCAGCAGTTCGGTAGCTTCTACAGTCATCCCTTCCCTGGGCGTTACACATCCCTCCCCAGTGCGGTCAATTTATCCCGTTCCCTGGGTTCTGCCACCACCTTACAAAAGTGATCGATGCCCCTTGTGGACATGCCTTGGTAGACCCCCATAAACACAAATAAATGCCCTGGTCAGAAGCCCACCACTTATCCCAGCAAACGGTGATCCTACCCGGTGACCCCGTGATGGTCCGGTAGGTGTTATTGTCCAGGCGTTCCCAGTCCAGGCTCAGCTTCCTGGGCCACCACCATCTCCCCAAAGGAATGTCCCCCTTACAGGTTAAACACACCCGCCTGCCCTCAGTCACCCTAACCCGGTCAGTCGCCACCTGTACCTCCTCGCAGAGTACAGAGGCCTCTCCATAGGTGAAGCTCTGGTGGCTGGAGTACCTGGTCGAGTTCGACCCCAGCCACCCAGGCCACCTCCCCAGGTGTGAGTAGCGGGTCTGCTCTGTGGCCACCTGGTCTCCCTGTCCGGTAGTGACAAGAGGGGCTCTGCCGCCAGAGCACCCGTAGACAAAGGACTCTTCTGTCTCGCCTCTGCGGAGTTCTCCCGGTCCCACCATCGCCAAGATCATCAGCAAGCTCCACATCGTCGGGTGCCCCATCTGTAACAGACAAAACACATCCTTGCCTCTACAGAACTACCTACCTTAAAGTGCATGGCTTCTATCCAGCGGCAGCAGCAGCTTCCGCTTTGAAGTTGTGAAATCAACATGAAATTGCCGCAGCCTGTCTGTGATTCTGTGTCCACAGCCCGGCTCCACCAGGGTCCTAGTGCCTGCTGCTCAATCATTATACCACTGAAACCCGCTTCTGTGATCCCACGATCCTACTTAACCCACACACCACTAAACACTAATTAGAACTAGCAGGGGGAAAATGATATATACAATGCCACCCGTCTCCGGGTGGCCAAATTAAAACTGGACCCCGCTATACTGGGGCTGTTCACCTGTTTGGACCAACGGCTCGGGCCAGACCGTCCCCTCCCGGGGGTTCGGGCTGCCCCTTGCCTCTCCTTCCCCAACAGGGTTCGGGGATCCCTCAGCGCTCCCTTCTACTCGGGCCCCCTTACTGCGGGACCGGGTTCTAGGGAGGTGTGATGGGGACCATCTTACGGGGGGCTTGGAGACCCGATTGCTCCTTCGTCCCCTGGATGGTTCCCACGCCCAAGGTGATACCTCCCTCTCCTCTGCCTCCCTAGCCTCTATACTAAGGCAGGCCACCTGACCCACAGGTAATGGCTTGGGAATCGTTACTGTCCCTGAGCTGGGTGCTTGCAGCACTGTCGATTTCTTTGGGACTGTCCCTTCGGGACAGCACCTTGTCACCGGTTGTGTGACCGTGGAGTCAGGGACCTCCCCCACCGTCGTTAATTCTACGGGGGGTTTCTCCACTACCACCCCCAGTCTTCCCCCCACCTTGCTCTTTCTTGCCCTTATGGGGTGGAACAATTTAAATTGACTGATGTGGCGTTCGCATGGGTCCCACCTTAAGGGATTTAAACTTCAAATAGCCGCTGAGGAAGCCTCCAGAATGGGACCCTGCACCTGGACCGGACCAGGGTCTGGGGCTAGAACTACCCCTGCGCTCCCTTTTTCCTGAGGCTGCTCCCTGGGTAGTCATACGGGTTCTTGTGGTGTGGGTGCGGGCAGGCCCTGGCCCGTTGCCATTGCCACCTGTCCCGACCCAGCTGCTAGGCTCTGCAACAAGGCTAAGAGTTTTTTTAATTCGATGGTTTCCGGGGCAGCTGCTCCTGCCGCCGGGGTCTGACTCTCTACTGCGGGAGCCCTCTCCTCCTTGCTAGGGTTCTCACACTCCCTCTTGAAATGCCCGGTCTTTCCACACCCGTAGCATACCGGTCTCTTGTCGGAGGTCCGGGAGCCCTCATGCTTCCACTCGCTCTTAGGGGGTGCTGGTGTGATTCCATGCACCTGACCCTTATGGGGCTTTTCCTCTCTCCTCTCCCCGTTGCGATATGCAAGGGTGAGTTTTCTAAGGACCTCTGCCTCATTAAGGTCCGGACTCTGCGGGTCGAACCAGTGTTCGGCCTTTGCCCTAACGTGAGGGAGACAGTTAGCTACGAGGGTCTTCAGCCAGTGGGCTGTTCTCTCATCTAAATTCTGCCTATCCGCGGGAGTCCCGCACGCCTCCACATAGACAGTCCACAGCCTGTCTGCGAACATATTTGGCGATTCCCCTGGCTGCTGCTTGGTTTCCCCCACCCTCATGAAAGGGCTACCCAGATTCAAGCCCATTGCCTCCAGAACAGCAGTCCGTGCTGCCACCCATGTGTCAGGTCGTCCCCCATTCCCGGAGGTCACTGCCCTGCATAGTTGGGGATCTAGGGTCATCAGGAGCATCCTTATTTGCTCCCCCTCGTCGCAGTCATTAATGCTGGCTGCCTGCTCCACCTCCATAAAATGAAGCGACGGATCCCCTTTTGGAGTTAGCCTGGGAACGTGGGCCACCATCCCCCTGAGCGCGGATGCCCCACGAGGAATGATAATGTCGCCCTCAACCAGTCCCCTATTTGCCAGCCCCGCCGGGGGACCATACCTTCTCTGTCTGACAGGGCACATCTGCCCTACCTGGGGTTCCTGCTCCTCCGCCTCACTGTCTGACTCTTCTTCTCCTGTGTCCTCTCGCCCTACCACCCCTGGGTTAACTACCCACACAGGAGATGCTGTTACCTGGGGATCCCTCTCTGCTCCCCCTTGGGCCCGTCCCTTCCTGGACTCCCCGTTCCCCGCCTGCCGACCCGGGCACGATCCCGGTGCCTCAGGAGGCGGTCTATTCCCCTTGGCCTTTGGGGAATCATCCGCTGCGAGGAACACCTTGCCCCTAGGGAACCCCCTTGGACCTACCAGGTGTACCTGTCCCCTGACCTTGGACAAGGTCTCCTCCAACTCCGTTATTCGTGCCTGGCACGGCCCATGAGCACAGTCCCCTACTTCCTCGCGAGCCACTCGGTACGCTGCCTGGATGTCCCGGAACTTCCCCTCCAGCTTCCTACACTGCTCTGTACTCCGAGAATAGAGTTCCCGGAGCCTCCGTTCCTTTTCTTTACCCTCCACTATCTGGCAGTGGAGATAGTCCTTCTCGCACCGGTTAGACTCGCTTTCCTGTAGGCTGCCCTGTTTAATTTCTGCCAATTCCTCCCGCAGTTGTTCCGCTGCGCTAGCGCTGTCCCCTGCGCTGGCCCTCACTTCTCCCAACTCCTGCTCTAATTCTTCGACCCTTTGCTCTGTTTTGACTACCTGCTGGGACAAGCAGACTAGCCAAACTGCCTTCTCCAAGTGCCTTTTGTGTGCCTTACTCTCTGTCCATGCGGCCGCTGCCATTACAGGTCGCTCCGCATTGATTAGTTCTGAGACCCAAGGTTTGGTGAGGTTGACCTTTTGCCACATATACGAGGAGATTCTCTCCTCCATTTTACTTCGTTCCCTCATCCCCTCTGCCAAGTCACATACTCCAAACCACCGGGCTCCTGCCGCGGTCGCCATTGTAGAGGGTGCCATCTCTGCTACTCCACTACTGGGCCGATATCTGGGGTTTGAGTATCTGTGTGTGTCTCTCTCCAGCTGGCACTGAAACTTCAGAGGCCAGGGGATGTCGCACTGGGACACCTCCACGGGAGAGAGCACTGAATCAAGCCTGCCGTTTATCCCTAACCGGAAGCCTGAGGCTTATATCACACAGATATCCAGACCCCTACCAATGCCCAGGTGATTCTCTCTCTTGCCGGTGGTGCAACACCCACCCGGTTCCTACTTCGCTGGAGTAGCTTTCCCAAGAGAGAGAATAGGACACTGCTGTTTATTACCTAACCAGCAGCCTGTCCTGAGTGAATTGTTCAAGATGACCCTAGATTCTCGAACCCGGAATTAAGGTGAGGAATATCTTAACAATGACTTGGTCAGAGATCGCTGGTGAGAGATTGAAGAATTTAAACGACTCCAATTATCAGCAAATCAAGGTTTATTGCAAAACCCAGGTCAAAATCATCAAACAGAAGAAATTATAATAAAATCTTAAGCTCTAACACAAACTAAGTCTATTCAGAAAGTACTATAACGGACACAACATAAAATCTTATTGTTACACAGTTTTAGCAATGACACAGAACACAAATCAAGTCCCCTTCCCCAAAGCCTCAACCACTATCAAGGTCAAGGGAGTTTCGCAAGCTGCTGCAGGGTACTTACAGTCACAGGCTGCAGGAGGTCAAGTCAAAGGTGGAGAGGTCAAGCCAAGAGCCCCTCAATCGAAACACAGCCCCTTTTATATTGTTTTACCTGGCTTTTTCCTGTGTTCGGCCAGCCCCTTTTGCATTGAATTGGTAAGGTTTAAAGTTCCCGCTGGTCCCGCCCCCTTTGAGCCGGTCAGAGCAGTCGACTTCCGGGTTTTCCTCCCCCTTTGCGTTGTATCGGTCCAAGTTTAAAGTTCCCGCTGGTCCCGCCCCCTTTGAGCCGGTCAGAGCTGTTCGCTTCCGGGTTCTCCTCGCAGGTCCGCTCCTTCCAGCCAGGCAGACCTGCCGCGATTTGAATTTGGCGCCGACTCCGCCCCCTCCACCCAGTGAGTTCCTGCCGGTGGCTTCTGTCAGGATTGGAGTACCTCCCCCAGGTCCGCCTCCAACTTGGTTTTTTCTACCGTTTATCTTCAAGGGGCTTTTCCAGCGCAATATACTGAGCCCAGACAGTCTGCTTTTTGAGATAACAAGGTTAAGCTCTCTTGTGAAGATTTTCAAAGTCTTCCAGCTGCTCCGGAGATGGCTGCTATTCTCACCTCGCTATGTTGATGGGGTGTTAATTGGATTCTGCTCTGGTGGAGGCCAAGTCATTTACATTTGCATGGGGCTATGACCATCCCATTGTCCTGCTTGCAGGCAGGCCCCTTACAGCATTACCATGCCCCTTTGTCTGTGTTTTAATCTCATCTAGTTGTCTGGCTCCTTCTTCCTTGTAGCTCCTGGGGGGGTTTGTAAATACCTATGCCCCTACTCAGCTCAGCGGACCAAGCCTGCTGGGAAATTTGGTTACGTTCCCTTGGCTGAAAAGTGTCCAGTTTACAGTCTCTGGGTTTTATCCTTGGGCAGTCCAAAAAGGGCCGAATTGCCCGAAAACCTTACATGGGACGGTGTGAGGGTGGTGTGGGGGTGGGAGTGCTGTTGAGGGGGTGGGACGGTGTGAGGGTGGTGTGGGGGTGGGAGTGCTGTTGAGGGGGGGGACGGTGTGAGGGTGGTGTGGGGGTGGGAGTGCTGTTGAGGGGGTGGGACGGTGTGGGGGTGGGAGTGCTGTTGAGGGGGTGGGACGGTGTGAGGGTGGTGTGGGGGTGAGAGTGCTGTTGAGGGGGTGGGACGGTGTGAGGGTGGTGTGGGGGTGGGAGTGCTGTTGAGGGCGTGGGACGGTGTGAGGGTGGTGCAGGGGAGGGAGTGCTGTTGAGGGATGGGAAGGTGTGAGGGTGGTGTGGGGGTGGGAGTGCTGTTGAGGGGGGGGGACGGTGTGAGGGTGGGAGTGCTGTTGAGGGGGTGGGACGGTGTGAGGGTGGTGTGGGGGTGGGAGTGCTGTTGGGGGGGGGGACGGTGTGAGGGTGGGAGTGCTGTTGAGGGGGTGGGAAGGTGTGAGGGTGGTGTGGGGGTGGGAGAGCTGTTGAGGGGGTGGGACGGTGTGAGGGTGGTGTGGGGGTGGGAGTGATGTTGAGAGGGTGGAACGGTGTGAGGGTGGTAGTGCTGTTGAGGGGGTGGGACGGTGTGAGGGTGGTGTGGGGGTGGGAGTGCTGTTGAGGGGGTGAGACGGTGTGAGGGTGGTGTGGGGGTGGGAGTGATGGTGAGGGGGTGGGACGGTGTGAGGGTCGTGTGGGGCTGGGAGTGCTGGTGAGGGGGTGGGACGGTGTGGGGGTGGGAGTGCTGTTGAGGGGTGGGACGGTGTGAGGGTGGTGTGTGGGTGGGAGTGCTGTTGAGGAGGTGGGACGGTGTGAGGGTGGTGTGGGGGTGGGAGTGCTGGTGAGGGGGTGGGACGGTGTGAGGGTGGTGCGGGGGTGGGAGTGCTGGTGAGGGGGTGGGACGGTGTGAGGGTGATGTGGGGGTGGGAGTGCTGTTGAGGGGGTGGGACGGTGTGAGGGTGGTGCGGGGGTGAGAGTGCAGTTGAGGGGTTGTACGGTGTGAGGGTGGTGTGGGGGTGGGAGTGCTGTTGAGGGGTGGTACGGTGTGAGGGTGGTGTGGGGGTGGGAGTGCTGTTGAGGGGTGGTACGGTGTGAGGGTGGGAGTGCTTTTGAGGGGGTGGGACGGTGTGAGGGTGGTGCGGGGGTGGGAGTGCTGTTGAGGGGGTGGGACGGTGTGAGGGTGGTGCGGGGGTGGGAGTGCTGTTGAGGGGGTGGGATGGTGTGAGGGTGGTGTGGGGGTGGGAGTGCTGTTGAGGGGGTGGGACGGTGTGAGGGTGGTGTGGGGGTGGGAGTGCTGTTGAGGGGGTGGGACGGTGAGAGGGTGGTGCGGGGGTGGGAGTGCTGTTGAGGGGGTGGGACGGTGTGAGGGTGGTGTGGGGGTGGGAGTGCTGTTGAGGGGGGGACGGTGTGAGGGCGGTGTGGGGGTGGGACTGCTGTTGAGGGGGTCGGACGGTGTGAGGGTGGTGCGGCGGTGGGAGTGCTGGTGAGGGGGTGGGACGGTGTGAGGGTGGTGTGGGGGTGGGAGTGCTGTTGAGGGGGGGACGGTGTGAGGGTGGTGTGGGGGTGGGTGTGCTGTTGAGGGGGTGGGGCGGTGAGGGGGTTGGAGTGCTGTTGAGGGGGTGGGACGGTGTGAGGGTGGTGTGGGGGTGGGAGTGCTGTTGAGGGGGTGGGACGGTGTGAGGGTGGTGTGGGGGTGGGAGTGCTGTTGAGGGGGTGGGACGGTGTGGGGGTGGGAGTGCTGTTGAGGGGGTGGGACGGTGTGAGGGTGGTGCGGGGGTGGGAGTGCTGTTGAGGGGGTGGGACGGTGTGAGGGTGGTGTGGGGGTGGGAGTGCTGTTGAGGGGGTGGGACAGTGTGAGGGTGGTGTGGGGGTGGTTGAGCTGTTGAGGGGGTGGGTCGGTGTGAGGGTGGTGTGGGGGTGGGAGTGCTGTTGAGGTGGTGGGACGGTGTGAGGGTGGTGCGGGGGTGGGAGTGCTGTTGAGGGGTGGTACGGTGTGAGGGTGGTGTGGGGGTGGGACTGCTGTTGAGGGGGTGGGACGGTGTGAGGGTGAGAGGCTGTTGAGGGGGTGGGTCGGTGTGAGGGTGGTGTGGGGGTGGGAGTGCTGTTGAGGGGTGGTACGGTGTGAGGGTGGTGCAGGGGTGGGAGTGCTGTTGAGGGGTGGGACGGTGTGAGGGTGGTGCGGGGGTGGGAGTGCTGTTGAGAGGGTGGGACGGTGTGAGGGTGGTGTGGGGGTGGGAGTGCTGTTGAGGGGGTGGGACGTTGTGAGGGTGGTGCGGGGGTGAGAGTGCTGTTGAGGGGGTGTTTGTCACGGTGTGAGGGTGGTGTGAGGGTGGGAGTGCTGTTGAAGGGGTGGGACGGTGTGAGGGTGGTGTGGGGGTGGGCGAGCTGTTGAGGGGGTGGGACGGTGTGAGGGTGGTGCGGGGGTGAGAGTGCTGTTGAGGGGGTGGGACGGTGTGAGGGTGGTGTGGGGGTGGGACTGCTGTTGTGGGGGTGGGACGGTGTGAGGGTGGGAGTGCTTTTGCGGGGGTGGGACTGTGTGAGGGTGGGAGTGCTTTTGAGGGGGTGGGACGGTGTGAGGGTGGTGCGGGGGTGGGAGTGCTGTTGAGAGGGTGGGACGGTGTGAGGGTGGTGTGGGGGTGGGAGTGCTGTTGAGGGGGTGGGACGTTGTGAGGGTGGTGCGGGGGTGAGAGTGCTGTTGAGGGGGTGTTTGTCACGGTGTGAGGGTGGTGTGAGGGTGGGAGTGCTGTTGAAGGGGTGGGACGGTGTGAGGGTGGTGTGGGGGTGGGCGAGCTGTTGAGGGGGTGGGACGGTGTGAGGGTGGTGCGGGGGTGAGAGTGCTGTTGAGGGGGTGGGACGGTGTGAGGGTGGTGTGGGGGTGGGACTGCTGTTGTGGGGGTGGGACGGTGTGAGGGTGGGAGTGCTTTTGCGGGGGTGGGACTGTGTGAGGGTGGGAGTGCTGTTGAGGGGGTGGGACGGTGTGAGGTTGGTGCAGGGGTGGGAGTGCTGTTGAGGGGTGGGACGGTGTGAGGGAGGTGTGGGGGTGGGAGTGCTGTTGAGGGGGTGGGACGGTGTGAGGGTGGTGTGGGGGTGAGAGTGCTGTTGAGGGGCTGGGACGGTGTGAGGGTGGTGCGGGGGTGGGAGTGCTGTTGAGGGGGTCGGACGGTGTGAGGGTGGTTTGGGGGTGGGAGTGCTGTTGAGGGGGTGGGACGGTGTGAGGGTGGTGTGGGGGTGGGAGTGCTGTTGAGGGGTGGGACGGTGTGAGGGAGGTGTGGGGGTGGGAGTGCTGTTGAGGGGGTGGGACGGTGTGAGGGTGGTGTGGGGGTGAGAGTGCTGTTGAGGGGCTGGGACGGTGTGAGGGTGGTGCGGGGGTGGGAGTGCTGTTGAGGGGGTGGGACGGTGTGAGGGTGGTGCGGGGGTGGGAGTGCTGTTGAGGGGGAGGGACGGTGTGAGGGAGTTGTGGGGGTGGGAGTGCTGTTGAGGGGGGGACGGTGTGAGGGTGGTGTGGGGGTGGGAGTGCTGTTGAGGGGGTGGGACGGTGTGAGGGAGTTGTGGGGGCGGGAGTGCTGTTGAGGGGTGGGACGGTGTGTGGGTGGGAGTGCTGTTGAGGGGGGGGACGGTGTGAGGGTGGTGTGGGGGTGGGAGTGCTGTTGAGGGGGTGGGACGGTGTGAGGGAGTTGTGGGGGCGGGAGTGCTGTTGAGGGGGTGGGACGGTGTGAGGGTGGTGTGGGGGTGGGAGTGCTGTTGAGGGGGTGGGACGGTGTGAGGGTGGTTGGGGGTGAGAGTGCTGTTGAGGGGGTGGGACGGTGTGAGGGTGGTGTGGGGGTGTGAGTGCTGTTGAGGGGGTGTTTGACACGGTGTGAGGGTGGTGCGGGGGTGGGAGAGCTGTTGAGGGGGTGGGACGGTGTGAGGGTGGTGTGGGGGTGGGAGTGCTGTTGAGGGGGTGGGACGTTGTGAGGGTGGTGCGGGGGTGAGAGTGCTGTTGAGGGGGTGTTTGTCACGGTGTGAGGGTGGTGTGGGGGTGAGAGTGCTGTTGAGGGGGTGGGACGGTGTGAGGGTGGTGTGGGGGTGGGACTGCTGTTGTGGGGGTGGGACGGTGTGAGGGTGGGAGTGCTTTTGCGGGGGTGGGACTGTGTGAGGGTGGGAGTGCTTTTGAGGGGGTGGGACGGTGTGAGGGTGGTGCAGGGGTGGGAGTGCTGTTGAGGAGCGTTTGTCACGGTGTGAGGGTGGTGTGGGTGTGGGAGTGCTGTTGAGGGGGTGGGACGGTGTGAGGGTGGTGCGGGGGTGGGAGTGCTGTTGAGGGGGTGGGACGGTGTGAGGGTGGTGCGGGGGTGAGAGGCTGTTGAGGGGGTGGGACGGTGTGAGGGTGGTGTGGGGGAGGGAGTGCTGTTGAGGGGGTCGGACGGTGTGAGGGTGGTGTGGGGGTGGGAGTGCTGTTGAGGGGGTGGGACGGTGTGAGGGTGGTGTGGGGGTGGGAGTGCTGTTGAGGGGTGGGACGGTGTGAGGGAGGTGTGGGGGTGGGAGTGCTGTTGAGGGGGTGGGACGGTGTGAGGGTGGTGTGGGGGTGAGAGTGCTGTTGAGGGGGTGGGACGGTGTGAGGGTGGTGCGGGGGTGGGAGTGCTGTTGAGGGGGTGGGACGGTGTGAGGGTGGTGCGGGGGTGGGAGTGCTGTTGAGGGGGAGGGACGGTGTGAGGGAGTTGTGGGGGTGGGAGTGCTGTTGAGGGGGGGGACGGTGTGAGGGTGGTGTGGGGGTGGGAGTGCTGTTGAGGGGGTGGGACGGTGTGAGGGAGTTGTGGGGGCGGGAGTGCTGTTGAGGGGTGGGACGGTGTGTGGGTGGGAGTGCTGTTGAGGGGGGGGACGGTGTGAGGGTGGTGTGGGGGTGGGAGTGCTGTTGAGGGGGTGGGACGGTGTGAGGGAGTTGTGGGGGCGGGAGTGCTGTTGAGGGGGTGGGACGGTGTGAGGGTGGTGTGGGGGTGGGAGTGCTGTTGAGGGGGTGGGACGGTGTGAGGGTGGTGTGGGGGTGGGAGTGCTGTTGAGGGGGTGGGACGGTGTGAGGGTGGTTGGGGGTGAGAGTGCTGTTGAGGGGGTGGGACGGTGTGAGGGTGGTGTGGGGGTGTGAGTGCTGT
This sequence comes from Scyliorhinus torazame, assembly GCF_047496885.1. Lineage (NCBI taxonomy): Eukaryota > Metazoa > Chordata > Chondrichthyes > Carcharhiniformes > Scyliorhinidae > Scyliorhinus > Scyliorhinus torazame. The sequence continues at coordinate 54,231 of NW_027308476.1, forward strand.
TGAGGGGGTGTTTGACACGGTGTGAGGGTGGTGCGGGGGTGGGAGAGCTGTTGAGGGGGTGGGACGGTGTGAGGGTGGTGTGGGGGTGGGAGTGCTGTTGAGGGGGTGGGACGGTGTGAGGGTGGTGTGGGGGTGGGAGTGCTGTTGAGGGGGTGGGACGGTGTGAGGGTGGTGTGGGGGTGGGAGTGCTGTTGAGGGGGTGGGACGGTGTGAGGGTGGTGCGGGGGTGAGAGTGCTGTTCAGGGGGTGGGACGGTGTGAGGGTGGTGCGGGGGTGGGAGTGCTGTTGAAGGGGTGGGACGGTGTGAGGGTGGTGTGGGGGTGGGAGTGCAGGTGAGGGGTTGTACGGTGTGAGGGTGGTGCGGGGGTGGGAGTGCTGTTGAGGGGGTGGGACGGTGTGAGGTTGGTGTGGGGGTGGGAGTGCTGTTGAGGGGGTGGGACGGTGTGAGGGTGGTGTGGGGGTGGGAGTGCTGTTGAGGGGGTGGGACGGTGTGAGGGTGGTGCGGGGGTGAGAGTGCTGTTGAGGGGATGGGACGGTGTGAGGGTGGTGCGGGGGTGGGAGTGTGTTGAGGGGGTGGGACGGTGTGAGGGTGCTGCGGGGGTGAGAGTGCTGTTGAGGGGGTGTTTGACACGGTGTGAGGGTGGTGCGGGGGTGGGAGAGCTGTTGAGGGGGTGGGACGGTGTGAGGGTGGTGTGGGGGAGGGAGTAATGTTGAGGGGGTGGGACGGTGTGAGGGTGGTGCGGGGGTGGGAGTGCTGTTGAGGGGGTGGGACGGTGTGAGGGTGGTGCGGGGGTGGGAGTGCTGTTGAGGGGTGGGACGGTGTGAGGGTGGTGCGGGGGTGGGAGTGCTGTTGAGGGGGTGGGACGGTGTGAGGGTGGTGCGGGGGTGGGAGTGCTGTCGAGGGGGTGGGACGGTGTGAGGGTGGTGTGGGGGTGGGAGTGCTGTTGAGGGGGTGGGACGGTGTGAGGTTGGTGTGGGGGTGGGAGTGCTGTTGAGGGGGTGTTTGTCACGGTGTGAGGGTGGTGTGGGGGAGGGAGTGCTGTTGAGAGGGTGGGACGGTGTGAGGGTGGTGTGGGGGTGGTTCAGCTGTTGAGGGGGTGGGTCGGTGTGAGGGTGGTGTGGGGGTGGGAGTGCTGTTGAGGGGGTGGGACGGTGTGAGGGTGGTGCGGGGGTGGGAGTGCTGTTGAGGGGGTGGGACGGTGTGAGGGTGGTGCGGGGGTGGGAGTGCTGTTGAGGGGGTGGGACGGTGTGAGGGTGGTGCGGAGGTGGGAGAGCTGTAGAGGGGGTGGGACGGTGTGAGGGTGGGAGTGCTGGTGAGGGGGTGGGACGGTGTGAGGGTGGTGCGGGGGTGGGAGTGCTGTTGAGGGGGTGGGACGGTGTGAGGGTCGTGCGGGGGTGGGAGTGCTGTTGAGGTGGGGGACAGTGTGAGGGAGGTGTGGGGGTGGGAGTGCTGTTGAGGGGGGGGCGGTGTGAGGGTGGTGTGGGGGTGGTAGTGCTGTTGAGGGGGGGACGGTGTGAGGGAGGTGTGGGGGTGGGAGTGCTGTTGAGGGGGGGGACGGTGTGAGAGTGGTGTGGGGGTGGGAGTGCTGTTGAGGGTGTGGGACGGTGTGAGGGTGGTGTGGGGGTGGGAGTGCTGTTGAGGATGTGGGACGGTGTGAGGGTGGTGAGGGGCTGAGAGTGCTGTTGAGGGTGTGGGACGGTGGGAGGGTGGTGTGGGGGTGGGAGTGCTGTTGAGGGGGTGGGACGGTGTGAGGGTGGTGAGGGGGTGGGAGTGCTGTTGAGGGTGTGGGACGGTGTGAGGGTGGTGCGGGGGTGAGAGTGCTGTTGACGGGGTGGGACGGTGTGAGGGTGGTGAGGGGGTGGGAGTGCTGTTGAGGGGGTGGGACGGTGTGAGGGTGGTGTGGGGGTGGGAGAGCTGTTGAGGGGGTGGGACGGTGTGAGGGTGGTGAGGGTGTGGGAGTGCTGTTGAGGGGGTGGGACGGTGTGAGGGTGGTGTGGGGGTGGGAGTGCTGTTGAGGGGGTGGGACGGTGTGAGGGTGGTGCGGGTGTGGGAGTGCTGTTGAGGGGGTGGGACGGTGTGAGGGTGGTGTGGGGGTGGGGGTGCTGTTGAGGGGGTGGGACGGTGTTAGGGTGGTGTGGGGGTGGGAGTGCTGTTGAGGGGGTGGGACGGTGTGAGGGTGGTGCGGGGGTGAGAGTGCTGTTGAGGGGGTGGGACGGTGTGAGGGTGGTGTGGGGGTGGGAGAGCTGTTGAGGGGGTGGGATGGTGTGAGGGTGGTGCGGGTGTGGGAGTGCTGTTGAGGGGGTGGGATGGTGTGAGGGTGGTGCGGGTGTGGGAGTGCTGTTGAGGGGGTGGGACGGTGTGAGGGTGGTGCGGGGGTGGGAGTGCAGTTGAGGGGGTGGGACGGTGTGAGGGTGGTGTGGGGGTGGGAGTGCTGTTGAGGGGGTGGGACGGTGTGAGGGTGGTGTGGGGGTGGGAGTGCTGTTGAGGGGTTGGGACGGTGTGAGGGTTGTGTGGGGGTGAGAGTGCTGTTGAGGGGGTGGGACGGTGCGAGGGTGGTGCGGGGGTGGGAGTGCTGTTGAGGGGCTGTTTGTCACGGTGTGAGGGTGGTGTGGGGGTGGGAGTGCTGTTGAGGGGGTGGGACGGTGTGAGGGTGGTGGGGTGGGAGTGCTGTTGAGGGGGTGGGACGGTGTGGGGGTGGGAGTGCTGTTGAGGGGGTGGGACGGTGTGAGGGTGGTGCGGGGGTGGGAGTGCTGTTGAGGGGGTGGGACGGTGTGAGGGTGGTGTGGGGGTGGGAGTGCTGTTGAGGGGGTGGGACAGTGTGAGGGTGGTGTGGGGGTGGTTGAGCTGTTGAGGGGGTGGGTCGGTGTGAGGGTGGTGTGGGGGTGGGAGTGCTGTTGAGGTGGTGGGACGGTGTGAGGGTGGTGCGGGGGTGGGAGTGCTGTTGAGGGGTGGTACGGTGTGAGGGTGGTGTGGGGGTGGGACTGCTGTTGAGGGGGTGGGACGGTGTGAGGGTGGTGCGGGGGTGGGAGTGCTGTTGAGAGGGTGGGACGGTGTGAGGGTGGTGTGGGGGTGGGAGTGCTGTTGAGGGGGTGGGACGTTGTGAGGGTGGTGCGGGGGTGAGAGTGCTGTTGAGGGGGTGTTTGTCACGGTGTGAGGGTGGTGTGGGGGTGAGAGTGCTGTTGAGGGGGTGGGACGGTGTGAGGGTGGTGTGGGGGTGGGACTGCTGTTGTGGGGGTGGGACGGTGTGAGGGTGGGAGTGCTTTTGCGGGGGTGGGACTGTGTGAGGGTGGGAGTGCTTTTGAGGGGGTGGGACGGTGTGAGGGTGGTGCAGGGGTGGGAGTGCTGTTGAGGAGCGTTTGTCACGGTGTGAGGGTGGTGTGGGTGTGGGAGTGCTGTTGAGGGGGTGGGACGGTGTGAGGGTGGTGCGGGGGTGGGAGTGCTGTTGAGGGGGTGGGACGGTGTGAGGGTGGTGCGGGGGTGAGAGGCTGTTGAGGGGGTGGGACGGTGTGAGGGTGGTGTGGGGGAGGGAGTGCTGTTGAGGGGGTCGGACGGTGTGAGGGTGGTGTGGGGGTGGGAGTGCTGTTGAGGGGGTGGGACGGTGTGAGGGTGGTGTGGGGGTGGGAGTGCTGTTGAGGGGTGGGACGGTGTGAGGGAGGTGTGGGGGTGGGAGTGCTGTTGAGGGGGTGGGACGGTGTGAGGGTGGTGTGGGGGTGAGAGTGCTGTTGAGGGGGTGGGACGGTGTGAGGGTGGTGCGGGGGTGGGAGTGCTGTTGAGGGGGTGGGACGGTGTGAGGGTGGTGCGGGGGTGGGAGTGCTGTTGAGGGGGAGGGACGGTGTGAGGGAGTTGTGGGGGTGGGAGTGCTGTTGAGGGGGGGGACGGTGTGAGGGTGGTGTGGGGGTGGGAGTGCTGTTGAGGGGGTGGGACGGTGTGAGGGAGTTGTGGGGGCGGGAGTGCTGTTGAGGGGTGGGACGGTGTGTGGGTGGGAGTGCTGTTGAGGGGGGGGGACGGTGTGAGGGTGGTGTGGGGGTGGGAGTGCTGTTGAGGGGGTGGGACGGTGTGAGGGAGTTGTGGGGGCGGGAGTGCTGTTGAGGGGGTGGGACGGTGTGAGGGTGGTGTGGGGGTGGGAGTGCTGTTGAGGGGGTGGGACGGTGTGAGGGTGGTGTGGGGGTGGGAGTGCTGTTGAGGGGGTGGGACGGTGTGAGGGTGGTTGGGGGTGAGAGTGCTGTTGAGGGGGTGGGACGGTGTGAGGGTGGTGTGGGGGTGTGAGTGCTGTTGAGGGGGTGTTTGACACGGTGTGAGGGTGGTGCGGGGGTGGGAGAGCTGTTGAGGGGGTGGGACGGTGTGAGGGTGGTGTGGGGGTGGGAGTGCTGTTGAGGGGGTGGGACGTTGTGAGGGTGGTGCGGGGGTGAGAGTGCTGTTGAGGGGGTGTTTGTCACGGTGTGAGGGTGGTGTGGGGGTGAGAGTGCTGTTGAGGGGGTGGGACGGTGTGAGGGTGGTGTGGGGGTGGGACTGCTGTTGTGGGGGTGGGACGGTGTGAGGGTGGGAGTGCTTTTGCGGGGGTGGGACTGTGTGAGGGTGGGAGTGCTTTTGAGGGGGTGGGACGGTGTGAGGGTGGTGCGGGGGTGGGAGTGCTGTTGAGGAGCGTTTGTCACGGTGTGAGGGTGGTGTGGGTGTGGGAGTGCTGTTGAGGGGGTGGGACGGTGTGAGGGTGGTGCGGGGGTGGGAGTGCTGTTGAGGGGGTGGGACGGTGTGAGGGTGGTGCGGGGGTGAGAGGCTGTTGAGGGGGTGGGACGGTGTGAGGGTGGTGTGGGGGAGGGAGTGCTGTTGAGGGGGTCGGACGGTGTGAGGGTGGTGTGGGGGTGGGAGTGCTGTTGAGGGGGTGGGACGGTGTGAGGGTGGTGTGGGGGTGGGAGTGCTGTTGAGGGGTGGGACGGTGTGAGGGAGGTGTGGGGGTGGGAGTGCTGTTGAGGGGGTGGGACGGTGTGAGGGTGGTGTGGGGGTGAGAGTGCTGTTGAGGGGGTGGGACGGTGTGAGGGTGGTGCGGGGGTGGGAGTGCTGTTGAGGGGGTGGGACGGTGTGAGGGTGGTGCGGGGGTGGGAGTGCTGTTGAGGGGGAGGGACGGTGTGAGGGAGTTGTGGGGGTGGGAGTGCTGTTGAGGGGGGGGACGGTGTGAGGGTGGTGTGGGGGTGGGAGTGCTGTTGAGGGGGTGGGACGGTGTGAGGGAGTTGTGGGGGCGGGAGTGCTGTTGAGGGGTGGGACGGTGTGTGGGTGGGAGTGCTGTTGAGGGGGGGGACGGTGTGAGGGTGGTGTGGGGGTGGGAGTGCTGTTGAGGGGGTGGGACGGTGTGAGGGAGTTGTGGGGGCGGGAGTGCTGTTGAGGGGGTGGGACGGTGTGAGGGTGGTGTGGGGGTGGGAGTGCTGTTGAGGGGGTGGGACGGTGTGAGGGTGGTGTGGGGGTGGGAGTGCTGTTGAGGGGGTGGGACGGTGTGAGGGTGGTTGGGGGTGAGAGTGCTGTTGAGGGGGTGGGACGGTGTGAGGGTGGTGTGGGGGTGTGAGTGCTGTTGAGGGGGTGTTTGACACGGTGTGAGGGTGGTGCGGGGGTGGGAGAGCTGTTGAGGGGGTGGGACGGTGTGAGGGTGGTGTGGGGGTGGGAGTGCTGTTGAGGGGGTGGGACGGTGTGAGGGTGGTGTGGGGGTGGGAGTGCTGTTGAGGGGGTGGGACGGTGTGAGGGTGGTGTGGGGGTGGGAGTGCTGTTGAGGGGGTGGGACGGTGTGAGGGTGGTGCGGGGGTGAGAGTGCTGTTCAGGGGGTGGGACGGTGTGAGGGTGGTGCGGGGGTGGGAGTGCTGTTGAAGGGGTGGGACGGTGTGAGGGTGGTGTGGGGGTGGGAGTGCAGGTGAGGGGTTGTACGGTGTGAGGGTGGTGCGGGGGTGGGAGTGCTGTTGAGGGGGTGGGACGGTGTGAGGTTGGTGTGGGGGTGGGAGTGCTGTTGAGGGGGTGGGACGGTGTGAGGGTGGTGTGGGGGTGGGAGTGCTGTTGAGGGGGTGGGACGGTGTGAGGGTGGTGCGGGGGTGAGAGTGCTGTTGAGGGGATGGGACGGTGTGAGGGTGGTGCGGGGGTGGGAGTGTGTTGAGGGGGTGGGACGGTGTGAGGGTGCTGCGGGGGTGAGAGTGCTGTTGAGGGGGTGTTTGACACGGTGTGAGGGTGGTGCGGGGGTGGGAGAGCTGTTGAGGGGGTGGGACGGTGTGAGGGTGGTGTGGGGGAGGGAGTAATGTTGAGGGGGTGGGACGGTGTGAGGGTGGTGCGGGGGTGGGAGTGCTGTTGAGGGGGTGGGACGGTGTGAGGGTGGTGCGGGGGTGGGAGTGCTGTTGAGGGGTGGGACGGTGTGAGGGTGGTGCGGGGGTGGGAGTGCTGTTGAGGGGGTGGGACGGTGTGAGGGTGGTGCGGGGGCGGGAGTGCTGTCGAGGGGGTGGGACGGTGTGAGGGTGGTGTGGGGGTGGGAGTGCTGTTGAGGGGGTGGGACGGTGTGAGGTTGGTGTGGGGGTGGGAGTGCTGTTGAGGGGGTGTTTGTCACGGTGTGAGGGTGGTGTGGGGGAGGGAGTGCTGTTGAGAGGGTGGGACGGTGTGAGGGTGGTGTGGGGGTGGTTCAGCTGTTGAGGGGGTGGGTCGGTGTGAGGGTGGTGTGGGGGTGGGAGTGCTGTTGAGGGGGTGGGACGGTGTGAGGGTGGTGCGGGGGTGGGAGTGCTGTTGAGGGGGTGGGACGGTGTGAGGGTGGTGCGGGGGTGGGAGTGCTGTTGAGGGGGTGGGACGGTGTGAGGGTGGTGCGGAGGTGGGAGAGCTGTAGAGGGGGTGGGACGGTGTGAGGGTGGGAGTGCTGGTGAGGGGGTGGGACGGTGTGAGGGTGGTGCGGGGGTGGGAGTGCTGTTGAGGGGGTGGGACGGTGTGAGGGTCGTGCGGGGGTGGGAGTGCTGTTGAGGTGGGGGACAGTGTGAGGGAGGTGTGGGGGTGGGAGTGCTGTTGAGGGGGGGGCGGTGTGAGGGTGGTGTGGGGGTGGTAGTGCTGTTGAGGGGGGGACGGTGTGAGGGAGGTGTGGGGGTGGGAGTGCTGTTGAGGGGGGGGACGGTGTGAGAGTGGTGTGGGGGTGGGAGTGCTGTTGAGGGTGTGGGACGGTGTGAGGGTGGTGTGGGGGTGGGAGTGCTGTTGAGGATGTGGGACGGTGTGAGGGTGGTGAGGGGCTGAGAGTGCTGTTGAGGGTGTGGGACGGTGGGAGGGTGGTGTGGGGGTGGGAGTGCTGTTGAGGGGGTGGGACGGTGTGAGGGTGGTGAGGGGGTGGGAGTGCTGTTGAGGGTGTGGGACGGTGTGAGGGTGGTGCGGGGGTGAGAGTGCTGTTGACGGGGTGGGACGGTGTGAGGGTGGTGAGGGGGTGGGAGTGCTGTTGAGGGGGTGGGACGGTGTGAGGGTGGTGTGGGGGTGGGAGAGCTGTTGAGGGGGTGGGACGGTGTGAGGGTGGTGAGGGTGTGGGAGTGCTGTTGAGGGGGTGGGACGGTGTGAGGGTGGTGTGGGGGTGGGAGTGCTGTTGAGGGGGTGGGACGGTGTGAGGGTGGTGCGGGTGTGGGAGTGCTGTTGAGGGGGTGGGACGGTGTGAGGGTGGTGTGGGGGTGGGGGTGCTGTTGAGGGGGTGGGACGGTGTTAGGGTGGTGTGGGGGTGGGAGTGCTGTTGAGGGGGTGGGACGGTGTGAGGGTGGTGCGGGGGTGAGAGTGCTGTTGAGGGGGTGGGACGGTGTGAGGGTGGTGTGGGGGTGGGAGAGCTGTTGAGGGGGTGGGATGGTGTGAGGGTGGTGCGGGTGTGGGAGTGCTGTTGAGGGGGTGGGATGGTGTGAGGGTGGTGCGGGTGTGGGAGTGCTGTTGAGGGGGTGGGACGGTGTGAGGGTGGTGCGGGGGTGGGAGTGCAGTTGAGGGGGTGGGACGGTGTGAGGGTGGTGTGGGGGTGGGAGTGCTGTTGAGGGGGTGGGACGGTGTGAGGGTGGTGTGGGGGTGGGAGTGCTGTTGAGGGGTTGGGACGGTGTGAGGGTTGTGTGGGGGTGAGAGTGCTGTTGAGGGGGTGGGACGGTGCGAGGGTGGTGCGGGGGTGGGAGTGCTGTTGAGGGGCTGTTTGTCACGGTGTGAGGGTGGTGTGGGGGTGGGAGTGCTGTTGAGGGGGTGGGACGGTGTGAGGGTGGTGTGGGGGAGGGAGTGCTGTTGAGGGTGTGGGACGGTGTGAGGGTGGTGCGGGGGTGAGAGGCTGTTGAGGGGGTGGGACGGTGTGAGGGTGGTGTGGGGGAGGGAGTGCTGTTGAGGGGGTGGGACGGTGTGAGTGTGGTGTGGGGGTGGGAGTGCTGTTGACGGGGTGGGATGGTGTGAGGGTGGTGCGGGGGTGGGAGTGCTGTTCAGGGGGTGGGACGGTGTGAGGGTGGTGCGGGGGTGGGAGTGCTTTTGAGGGGGTGGGACGGTGTGATGGTGGTGTGGGGGTGGGACTGCTGTTGAGGGGGTGTTTGACACGGTGTGAGGGTGGTGTGGGGGTGGGTGCTGTTGAGGGGGTGGGACGGTGTGAGGGTGGTGTGGGGGTGGGAGTGCTGTTGAGGGGGTGGGACGGTGTGAGGGTGGTGCGGGGGTGGGAGTGCTGTTGAGGGGGTGGGACGGTGTGAGGGTGGTGTGGGGGTGGGAGTGCTGTTGAGGGGGGGACGGTGTGAGGTTGGTGCGGGGGTGGGAGTGCTGTTGAGGGGGCGGGACGGTGTGAGGGTGGTGTGGGGGTGGGAGTGCTGTTGAGGGGGTGGGACGGTGTGAGGGTGGGAGTGCTGTTGAGGGGGTGGGACGGTGTGAGGGTGGTGTGGGGGTGGGAGTGCTGTTGAGGGGGTGGGACGGTGTGAGGGTGGTGTGAGGGTGGGAGTGCTGTTGAGGGGGGGGGCGGTGTGAGGGTGGTGTGGGGGTGGGAGAGCTGCTGAGGGGGATGACGGTGTGAGGGTGGTGTGGGGGTGGGAGTGCTGCTGAGGGGGGGGACGGTGTGAGGGTGGTGTGGGGGTGGGAGTGCTGTTGAGGGGGTGGGACGGTGTGGGGGTGGGAGAGCTGTTGAGGGGGTGGGACGGTGTGAGGGTGGTGTGGGGGTGGGAGTGCTGTTGAGGGGGTGGGACGGTGTGAGGGTGGTGCGGGGGTGAGAGTGCCGTTGAGGGGGTGGGACGGTGTGAGGGTGGTGCGGGGGTGAGAGTGCTGTTCAGGGGGTGGGACGGTGTGAGGGTGGTGCGGGGGTGGGAGTGCTGTTGAAGGGGTGGGACGGTGTGAGGATGGTGTGGGGGTGGGAGTGCAGGTGAGGGGTTGTACGGTGTGAGGGTGGTGCGGGGGTGGGAGTGCTGTTGAGGGGGTGGGACGGTGTGAGGGTGGTGTGGGGGTGGGAGTGCTGTTGAGGGGGTGGGACGGTGTGAGGGTGGTGTGGGGGTGGGAGTGCTGTTGAGGGGGTGGGACGGTGTGAGGGTGGTGCGGGGGTGAGAGTGCTGTTGAGGGGATGGGACGGTGTGAGGGTGGTGCGGGGGTGGGAGTGTGTTGAGGGGGTGGGACGGTGTGAGGGTGCTGCGGGGGTGAGAGTGCTGTTGAGGGGGTGTTTGACACGGTGTGAGGGTGGTGCGGGGGTGGGAGAGCTGTTGAGGGGGTGGGATGGTGTGAGGGTGGTGTGGGGGTGGGAGTGCTGTTGAGGGGGTGGGACGGTGTGAGGGTGGTCCAGGGGTGGGAGTGCTGTTGAGGGGGAGTCACGGTGTGAGGGTGGTGAGGGGGTGAGAGTGCTGTTGAGGGGGTGGGACGGTGTGAGGGTGGTGCGGGGGTGGGAGTGTGTTGAGGGGGTGGGACGGTGTGAGGGTGCTGCGGGGGTGAGAGTGCTGTTGAGGGGGTGTTTGACACGGTGTGAGGGTGGTGCGGGGGTGGGAGAGCTGTTGAGGGGGTGGGATGGTGTGAGGGTGGTGTGGGGGTGGGAGTGCTGTTGAGGGGGTGGGACGGTGTGAGGGTGGTCCGGGGCTGGGAGTGCTGTTGAGGGTGTGGGATGGTGTGAGGGTGGTGTGGGGGTGGGAGTGCTGTTGAGGGGGTGGTACGGTGTGAGGGTGGTGCGGGGGTGGGAGTGCTGTTGAGGGGGTGGGACGGTGTGAGGGTGGTGCGGGGGTTGGAGTGCTGTTGAGGGGGTGGGACGGTGTGAGGGTGGTGTGGGGGTGGGAGTGCAGGTGAGGGGTTGTACGGTGTGAGGGTGGTGCGGGGGTGGGAGTGCTGGTGAGGGGGTGGGACGGTGTGAGGGTGGTGTGGGGGTGGGAGTGCTGTTGAGGGGGTGGGACGGTGTGAGGGTGGTGTGGGGGTGGGTGTGCTGTTGAGGGGGTGGGACGGTGTGAGGGTGGTGTGGGGGTGGGAGTGCAGTTGAGGGGGTGGGATGGTGTGAGGGTGGTGTGGGGGAGGGAGTGCTGTTGAGGGGTTGGGACGGTGTGAGGGTGGTGTGGGGGGTGGGAGTGCTGTTGAGGGGTGGGACGGTGTGAGGGTGGTGCGGGGGTGGGAGTGCTGTTGAGGGGGTGGGACGGTGTGAGGGTGGTGCGGGGGTGGGAGTGCTGTAGAGGGGGTGGGGCGGTGTGAGGGTGGTGTGGGGGTGGGAGTGCTGTTGAGGGGGTGGGACGGTGTGAGGTTGGTGTGGGGGTGGGAGTGCTGTTGAGGGGGTGTTTGTCACGGTGTGAGGGTGGTGTGGGGGAGGGAGTGCTGTTGAGGGGGTGGGACGGTGTGAGGGTGGTGTGGGGGTGGTTGAGCTGTTGAGGGGGTGGGTCGGTGTGAGGGTGGTGTGGGGGTGGGAGTGCTGTTGAGGGGGTGGGACGTTGTGAGGGTGGTGCGGGGGTGGGAGTGCTGTTGAGGGGGTGGGACGGTGTGAGGGTGGTGCGGGGGTGGGAGTGCTGTTGAGGGGGTAGGACGGTGTGAGGGTGGTGCGGGGGTGGGAGAGCTGTAGAGGGGGTGGGACGGTGTGAGGGTGGGAGTGCTGGTGAGGGGGTGGGACGGTGTGAGGGTGGTGCGGGGGTGGGAGTGCTGTTGAGGGGGTGGGACGGTGTGAGGGTCGTGCGGGGGTGGGAGTGCTGTTGAGGTGGGGGACAGTGTGAGGGAGGTGTGGGGGTGGGAGTGCTGTTGAGGGGGTGGGACGGTGTGGGGGTGGGAGAGCTGTTGAGGGGGTGGGACGGTGTGAGGGTGGTGTGGGGGTGGGAGTGCTGTTGAGGGGGTGGGACGGTGTGAGGGTGGTGCGGGGGTGAGAGTGCCGTTGAGGGGGTGGGACGGTGTGAGGGTGGTGCGGGGGTGAGAGTGCTGTTCAGGGGGTGGGACGGTGTGAGGGTGGTGCGGGGGTGGGAGTGCTGTTGAAGGGGTGGGACGGTGTGAGGATGGTGTGGGGGTGGGAGTGCAGGTGAGGGGTTGTACGGTGTGAGGGTGGTGCGGGGGTGGGAGTGCTGTTGAGGGGGTGGGACGGTGTGAGGGTGGTGTGGGGGTGGGAGTGCTGTTGAGGGGGTGGGACGGTGTGAGGGTGGTGTGGGGGTGGGAGTGCTGTTGAGGGGGTGGGACGGTGTGAGGGTGGTGCGGGGGTGAGAGTGCTGTTGAGGGGATGGGACGGTGTGAGGGTGGTGCGGGGGTGGGAGTGTGTTGAGGGGGTGGGACGGTGTGAGGGTGCTGCGGGGGTGAGAGTGCTGTTGAGGGGGTGTTTGACACGGTGTGAGGGTGGTGCGGGGGTGGGAGAGCTGTTGAGGGGGTGGGATGGTGTGAGGGTGGTGTGGGGGTGGGAGTGCTGTTGAGGGGGTGGGACGGTGTGAGGGTGGTCCAGGGGTGGGAGTGCTGTTGAGGGGGAGTCACGGTGTGAGGGTGGTGAGGGGGTGAGAGTGCTGTTGAGGGGGTGGGACGGTGTGAGGGTGGTGCGGGGGTGGGAGTGTGTTGAGGGGGTGGGACGGTGTGAGGGTGCTGCGGGGGTGAGAGTGCTGTTGAGGGGGTGTTTGACACGGTGTGAGGGTGGTGCGGGGGTGGGAGAGCTGTTGAGGGGGTGGGATGGTGTGAGGGTGGTGTGGGGGTGGGAGTGCTGTTGAGGGGGTGGGACGGTGTGAGGGTGGTCCGGGGCTGGGAGTGCTGTTGAGGGTGTGGGATGGTGTGAGGGTGGTGTGGGGGTGGGAGTGCTGTTGAGGGGGTGGTACGGTGTGAGGGTGGTGCGGGGGTGGGAGTGCTGTTGAGGGGGTGGGACGGTGTGAGGGTGGTGCGGGGGTTGGAGTGCTGTTGAGGGGGTGGGACGGTGTGAGGGTGGTGTGGGGGTGGGAGTGCAGGTGAGGGGTTGTACGGTGTGAGGGTGGTGCGGGGGTGGGAGTGCTGGTGAGGGGGTGGGACGGTGTGAGGGTGGTGTGGGGGTGGGAGTGCTGTTGAGGGGGTGGGACGGTGTGAGGGTGGTGTGGGGGTGGGTGTGCTGTTGAGGGGGTGGGACGGTGTGAGGGTGGTGTGGGGGTGGGAGTGCAGTTGAGGGGGTGGGACGGTGTGAGGGTGGTGTGGGGGAGGGAGTGCTGTTGAGGGGTTGGGACGGTGTGAGGGTGGTGTGGGGGTGGGAGTGCTGTTGAGGGGTGGGACGGTGTGAGGGTGGTGCGGGGGTGGGAGTGCTGTTGAGGGGGTGGGACGGTGTGAGGGTGGTGCGGGGGTGGGAGTGCTGTAGAGGGGGTGGGGCGGTGTGAGGGTGGTGTGGGGGTGGGAGTGCTGTTGAGGGGGTGGGACGGTGTGAGGTTGGTGTGGGGGTGGGAGTGCTGTTGAGGGGGTGTTTGTCACGGTGTGAGGGTGGTGTGGGGGTGGTTGAGCTGTTGAGGGGGTGGGTCGGTGTGAGGGTGGTGTGGGGGTGGGAGTGCTGTTGAGGGGGTGGGACGTTGTGAGGGTGGTGCGGGGGTGGGAGTGCTGTTGAGGGGGTGGGACGGTGTGAGGGTGGTGCGGGGGTGGGAGTGCTGTTGAGGGGGTAGGACGGTGTGAGGGTGGTGCGGGGGTTGGAGAGCTGTAGAGGGGGTGGGACGGTGTGAGGGTGGGAGTGCTGGTGAGGGGGTGGGACGGTGTGAGGGTGGTGCGGGGGTGGGAGTGCTGTTGAGGGGGTGGGACGGTGTGAGGGTCGTGCGGGGGTGGGAGTGCTGTTGAGGTGGGGGACAGTGTGAGGGAGGTGTGGGGGTGGGAGTGCTGTTGAGGGGGGGGAAGGTGTGAGGGTGGTGTGGGGGTGGGAGTGCTGTTGAGGGGGGGACGGTGTGAGGGAGGTGTGGGGGTGGGAGTGCTGTTGAGGGGGGGGGACGGTGTGAGGGTGGTGTGGGGGTGGGAGTGCTGTTGAGGGTGTGGGACGGTGTGAGGGTGGTGTGGGGGTGGGAGTGCTGTTGAGGGTGTGGGACGGTGTGAGGGTGGTGTGGGGCTGAGAGTGCTGTTGAGGGTGTGGGACGGTGGGAGAGTCGTGTGGGGGTGGGAGTGCTGTTGAGGGTGTGGGACGGTGCGAGGGTGGTGTGGGGGTGGGAGTGCTGTTGAGGGGGTGGGACGGTGTGAGGGTGGTGTGGGGGTGAGAGTGCTGGTGAGGGGGTGGGACGGTGTGAGGGTCGTGTGGGGGTGGGAGTGATGTTGAGGGTGTGGGACGGTGTGAGGGTCGTGTGGGGGTGGGAGTGATGTTGAGGGGGTGGGACGGTGTGAGGGTGGGAGTGCTTTTGAGGGGGTGGGACGGTGTGAGGGTGGGAGTGCTTTTGAGGGGGTGGGACGGTGTGAGGGTGGTGCGGGGGTGAGGGAGCTGTTGAGGGGGTGGGACGGTGTGAGGGTGGTGCGGGGGTGGGAGTGCTGTTGAGGGGGTGGGACGGTGTGAGGGTGGTGTGGGGGTGGGAGTGCTGTTGAGGGGGTGGGACAGTGTGAGGGTGGTCCGGGAGTGGGAGTGCTGTTGAGGGGGTGTTTGTCACGGTGTGAGGGTGGTGAGGGGGTGGAAGTGCTGTTGAGGGGGTGTTTGTCACCGTGTGAGGGTGGTGTGGGGGTGGGCGAGCTGTTGAGGGGGTGGGACAGTGTGAGGGTGGTCCGGGAGTGGGAGTGCTGTTGAGGGGGGTGTTTGTCACGGTGTGAGGGTGGTCCGGGAGTGGGAGTGCTGTTGAGGGGGTGTTTGTCACGGTGTGAGGGTGGTGCGGGGGTGAGAGTGTGTTGAGGGGGTGGGACGGTGTGAGGGTGGTGCGGGGGTGGGAGTGTGTTGAGGGGGTGGGAGGGTGTGAGGGTGGTGCGGGGGTGGGAGAACTGTTGAGGGGGTGGGACGGTGTGACGGTGGTGCGGGGGTGAGAGTGCTGTTGAGGGGGTGGGACGGTGTGAGGGTGGTGTGGGGGTGGGAGTGCTGTTGAGGGGGTGGGACAGTGTGAGGGTGGTCCGGGAGTGGGAGTGCTGTTGAGGGGGTGTTTGTCACGGTGTGAGGGTGGTGCGGGGGTGAGAGTGTGTTGAGGGGGTGGGACGGTGTGAGGGTTGTGCGGGGGTGGGAGTGTGTTGAGGGGGTGGGAGGGTGTGAGGGTGGTGCGGGGGTGGGAGAACTGTTGAGGGGGTGGGACGGTGTGAGGGTGGTGTGGGGGTGGGAGTGCTGTTGAGGGGGAGGGACGGTGTGAGGGTGGTGTGGGGGTGGGAGTGCTGTTCAGGGGTTGGGACGGTGTGAGGGTGGTGCGGGGGTGAGAGTGCTGTTGAGGGGGTGGGACGGTGTGAGCGTGGTGTGGGGGAGGGAGTGCTGTTGAGGGGGGGGATGGTGTGAGGGTGGTGTGGGGGTGGGAGTGCTGCTGAGGGGGGGGAAGGTGTGAGGGTGGTGTGGGGGTGGGAGTGCTGTTGAGAGGGTGGAACGGTGTGAGGGTGGTGTGGGGGTGGGAGTGCTGTTGAGGGGGTGGGACGGTGTGAGGGTGGTGTGCGGGTGGGAGTGCTGTTGAGGGGGTGGGACGGTGTGAGGGTGGTGTGGGGGTGGGAGTGCTGTTGAGGGGGTGGGACAGTGTGAGGGTGGTGTGGGGGTGGGAGTGTTGTTGAGGGGGTGGGACGGTGTGAGGGTGGTGTGGGGGTGGGAGTGCTGTTGAGGGGGTGTTAGACACGGTGTGAGGGTGGTGCGGGGGTGGGAGAGCTGTTGAGGGGGTGGGACGGTGTGAGGGTGGTGTGGGGGTGGGAGTGCTGTTGAGGGGGTGGGACGGTGTGAGGGTGGTGTGGGGTTGGGAGTGCTGTTGAGGGGGTGGGACGGTGTGAGGGTGGTGTGGGGGTGGGAGTGCTGTTGAGGGGGTGGGACGGTGTGAGGGTGGTGCGGGGGTGAGAGTGCTGTTGAGGGGGTGGGACGGTGTGAGGGTGGTGCGGGGGTGAGAGTGCTGTTGAGGGGGTGGGACGGTGTGAGGGTGGTGCGGGGGTGGGAGTGCTGTTGAGGGGGTGGCACGGTGTGAGGGTGGTGTGGGGGTGGGAGTGCAGGTGAGGGGTTGTACGGTGTGAGGGTGGTGCGGGGGTGGGAGTGCTGTTGAGGGGGTGGGACGGTGTGAGGGTGGTGTGGGGGTGGGAGTGCTGTTGAGGGGGTGGGACGGTGTGAGGGTGGTGTGGGGGTGGGAGTGCTGTTGAGGGGGGGGACGGTGTGAGGGTGGTGTGGGGGTGGGAGTGCTGTTGAGGGGGTGGGACGGTGTGAGGGTGGTGCGGGGGTGGGAGAGCTGTTGAGGGGGTGGGACGGTGTGAGGGTGGTGAGGGGGTGGGAGTGCCGTTGAGGGGGTGGGACGGTGTGAGGGTGGTGCGGGGGTGAGAGTGCTGTTGAGGGGGTGGGACGGTGTGAGGGTGGTGTGGGGGTGGGAGTGCTGTTGAGGGGGTGGGATGGTGTGAGGGTGGTGCGGGTGTGGGAGTGCTGTTGAGGGCGTGGGACGGTGTGAGGGTGGTGTGGGGGTGGGAGTGCTGTTGAGGGGTTGGGGCGGTGTGAGGGTGGTGTGGGGGTGGGAGTGCTGTTGAGGAGGTGGGTCGGTGTGAGGGTGGTGTGGGGGTGGGAGTGCTGTTGAGGGGGTGGGATGGTGTGAGGGTGGTGTGGGGGTGGGAGAGCTGTTGAGGGGGTGGGATGGTGTGAAGGTGGTGTGAGGGTGGGAGTGCTGTTGAGGGGGTGGGACGGTGCGAGGGTGGTGTGGGGGTGGGAGTGCTGTTGAGGGGGGGACGGTGTGAGGGTGGTGTGGGGGTGGGAGTGCTGTTGGGGGGGTGGGACGGTGTGAGGGTGGTGTGGGGGTGGGAGTGCTGTTGAGGGGGTGGGACGGTGTGAGGGTGGTGTGGGGGTGGGAGTGCTGTTGAGGGGGTGGGGCGGTGTGAGGGTGGTGTGGGGGTGGGTGTGCTGTTGAGGGGATGGGACGGTGTGAGGGTGGTGTGGGGGTGGGAGTGCTGTTGAGGGGGTGGGACGGTGTGAGGGTGGTTTGGGGGTGGGAGTGCTGTTGAGGGGGTGGGACGGTGTGAGGGTGGTGCGGGGGTGGGAGTGCTGTTGAGGGGGTGGGACGGTGTGAGGGTGGTGTGGGGGTGGGAGTGCTGTTGAGGGGGTGGGTCGGTGTGAGGGTGGTGTGGGGGTGGGAGTGCTGTTGAGGTGGTGGGACGGTGTGAGGGTGGTGTGGGGGTGAGAGGCTGTTGAGGGGGTGGGACGGTGTGAGGGTGGTGCGGGGGTGGGAGTGCTGTTGAGAGGGTGGGACGGTGTGAGGGTGGTGTGGGGGTGGGAGTGCTGTTGAGGGGGTGGGACGGTGTGAGGGTGGTGCGGGGGTGGGTGTGCTGTTGAGGGGGTGGGACGGTGTGAGGGTGGTGTGGGGGTGGGAGTGCTGTTGAGGGGGTGGGACGGTGTGAGGGTGGTGCGGGGGTGGGTGTGCTGTTGAGGGGGTGGGACGGTGTGAGGGTGGTGCGGGGGTGAGAGTGCTGTTGAGGGGGTGGGACGGTGTGAGGGTGGTGTGGGGGTGAGAGTGCTGTTGAGGGTGTGGGACGGTGTGAGGGTGGTGTGGGGGTGGGACTGCTGTTGTGGGGATGGGACGGTGTGAGGGTGTGAGTGCTTTTGAGGGAGTGGGACGGTGTGAGGGTGGTGTGAGGGTGGGAGTGCTGTTGAGGGGGCGTTTGTCACGGTGTGAGGGTGGTGTGGGGGTGGGAGAGCTGTTGAGGTGGTGGGACGGTGTGAGGGTGGTGTGGGGGTGGGAGAGCTGTTGAGGGGGTGGGACGGTGTGAGGGTGTTGTGGGGGTGGGAGTGCTGTTGAGGGGGAGGGACGGTGTGGGGGTGGTGTGGGGGTGGGTGCTGTTCAGGGGGTGGGACGGTGTGAGGGTGGTGCGGGGGTGAGAGGCTGTTGAGGGGGTGGGACGGTGTGAGGGTGGTGTGGGGGTGGGAGTGCTGTTGAGGGGTGGGACGGTGTGAGGGAGGTGTGGGGGTGAGAGTGCTGGTGAGGGGGTGGGACGGTGTGAGGGTGGTGTGGGGGTGGGAGAGCTGTTGAGGGGGTGGGACGGTGTGAGGGTGGTGTGGGGGTGGGAGTGCTGTTGAGGGGGTGGGACGGTGTGAGGGTGGTGTGGGGGTGGGAGAGCTGTTGAGGGGGTGGGACGGTGTGAGGGTGGTGTGGGGGTGGGAGTGCTGTTGTGGGGGTGGGACGCTGTGAGGGTGGGAGTGCTTTTGAGGGGGTGGGGCTGTGTGAGGGTGGGAGTGCTGTTGAGGGGGTGGGACGGTGTGAGGGTGGTGTGGGGGTAGGAGTGCTGTTCAGGGGGTGGGACTGTGTGAGGGTGGGAGTGCTGTTGAGGGGGTGGGACGGTGTGAGGGTGGTGCGGGGGTGGGAGTGCTGTTGAGGGGGTGGGACGGTGTGAGGGTGGTGTGGGGGTGGGAGTGCTGTTGAGGGGGTGGGACGGTGTGAGGGTGGTGTGGGGGTGGGACTGCTGTTGAGGGGGTGTTTGACACGGTGTGAGGGTGGTGTGGGGGTGGGAGTGCTGTTGAGGGGGTCGGACGGTGTGAGGGTGGTGTGGGGGTGGGAGTGCTGTTGAGGGGGTGGGACGGTGTGAGGGTGGTGTGGGGGTGGGAGTGCTCTTGAGGGGGTGGGACGGTGTGAGGGTGGTGCGGGGGTGGGAGTGCTGTTGAGAGGGTGGGACGGTGTGAGGGTGGTGCGGGGGTGGGAGTGCTGTTGAGGGGGTGGGACGGTGTGAGGGTGGTGTGGGGGTGAGAGTGCTGTTGAGGGGGTGGGACGGTGTGAGGGTGGTGTGGGGGTGGGAGTGCTGTTGAGGGGATGGGACGGTGTGAGGGTGGTGTGGGGGTGGGAGTGCTGTTGAGGGGGTGGGACGGTGTGAGGGTGGTGCGGGGGTGAGAGTGCTGTTGATGGGGTGGGACGGTGTGAGGGTGGTGAGGGGGTGGGAGTGCTGTTGAGTGGGTGGGACGGTGTGAGGGTGGTGTGGGGGTGGGAGAGCTGTTGAGGGGGTGGGACGATGTGAGGGTGGTGCGGGTGTGGGAGTGCTGTTGAGGGGGTGGGATGGTGTGAGGGTGGTGCGGGTGTGGGAGTGCTGTTGAGGGGGTGGGACGGTGTGAGGGTGGTGTGGGGGTGGGAGTGCTGTTGAGGGGGTGGGACGGTGTGAGGGTGGTGTGGGGGTGGGAGTGCTGTTGAGGGGGTGGGACGGTGTGAGGGTGGTGTGGGGGTGAGAGTGCTGTTGAGGGGGTGGGACGGTGTGAGGGTGGGAGTGCTGTTGAGGGGGTGGGACGGTGTGAGGGTGGTGTGGGGGTGGGAGTGCTGTTGAGGGGGTGGGACGGTGTGAGGGTGGTGTGGGGGTGGGAGTGCTGTTGAGGGGGAGGACGGTGTGAGGGAGGTGTGGGGGTGGGAGTGCTGTTGAGGGGGTGGGACGGTGTGAGGGTGGTGTGGAGGTGGGAGTGCTGTTGAGGGGGAGGACGGTGTGAGGGTGGTGTGGGGGTGCGAGAGCTGTTGAGGGGGTGGGACGGTGTGAGGGTGGTGTGGGGGTGGGACTGCTGTTGTGGGGGTGGGACGCTGTGAGGGTGGGAGTGCTTTTGAGGGGGTGGGGCTGTGTGAGGGTGGGAGTGCTGTTGAGGGGGTGGGACGGTGTGAGGGTGGTGTGGGGGTGGGAGTGCTGTTGAGGGGGTGGGACGGTGTGAGGGTGGTGTGGGGGTGGGAGAGCTGTTGAGTGGGTGGGACGGTGTGAGGGTGGTGTGGGGGTGGGAGTGCTGTTGTGGGGGTGGGACGCTGTGAGGGTGGGAGTGCTTTTGAGGGGGTGGGGCTGTGTGAGGGTGGGAGTGCTGTTGAGGGGGTGGGACGGTGTGAGGGTGGTGTGGGGGTGGGAGTGCTGTTGTGGGGGTGGGACGGTGTGAGGGTGGTGCGGGGGTGGGAGTGCTGTTGAGGGGGTGGGACGGTGTGAGGGTGGTGTGGGGGTGGGAGTGCTGTTGTGGGGGTGGGACGGTGTGAGGGTGGTGCGGGGGTGGGAGTGCTGTTCAGGGGGTGGGACGGTGTGAGGGTGGGAGTGCTGTTGAGGGGGTGGGACGGTGTGAGGGTGGTGCGGGGGTGGGAGTGCTGTTGAGGGGGTGGGACGGTGTGAGGGTGGTGTGGGGGTGGGAGTGCTGTTGAGGAGGTGGGACGGTGTGAGGGTGGTGTGGGGGTGGGACTGCTGTTGAGAGGGTGGGACGGTGTGAGGGTGGTGTGGGGGTGGGAGTGCTGTTGAGGGGGTGGGACGGTGTGAGGGTGGTGCGGGGGTGGGTGTGCTGTTGAGGGGGTGGGACGGTGTGAGGGTGGTGTGGGGGTGGGAGTGCTGTTGAGGGGGTGGGACCGTGTGAGGGTGGTGCGGGGGTGGGTGTGCTGTTGAGGGGGTGGGACGGTGTGAGGGTGGTGCGGGGGTGAGAGTGCTGTTGAGGGGGTGGGACGGTGTGAGGGTGGTGTGGGGGTGAGAGTGCTGTTGAGGGTGTGGGACGGTGTGAGGGTGGTGTGGGGGTGGGACTGCTGTTGTGGGGATGGGACGGTGTGAGGGTGTGAGTGCTTTTGAGGGAGTGGGACGGTGTGAGGGTGGTGTGAGGGTGGGAGTGCTGTTGAGGGGGCGTTTGTCACGGTGTGAGGGTGGTGTGGGGGTGGGAGAGCTGTTGAGGTGGTGGGACGGTGTGAGGGTGGTGTGGGGGTGGGAGAGCTGTTGAGGGGGTGGGACGGTGTGAGGGTGTTGTGGGGGTGGGAGTGCTGTTGAGGGGGAGGGACGGTGTGGGGGTGGTGTGGGGCTGGGTGCTGTTCAGGGGGTGGGACGGTGTGAGGGTGGTGCGGGGGTGAGAGGCTGTTGAGGGGGTGGGACGGTGTGAGGGTGGTGTGGGGGTGGGAGTGCTGTTGAGGGGTGGGACGGTGTGAGGGAGGTGTGGGGGTGAGAGTGCTGGTGAGGGGGTGGGACGGTGTGAGGGTGGTGTGGGGGTGGGAGAGCTGTTGAGGGGGTGGGACGGTGTGAGGGTGGTGTGGGGGTGGGAGTGCTGTTGAGGGGGTGGGACGGTGTGAGGGTGGTGTGGGGGTGGGAGAGCTGTTGAGGGGGTGGGACGGTGTGAGGGTGGTGTGGGGGTGGGAGTGCTGTTGTGGGGGTGGGACGCTGTGAGGGTGGGAGTGCTTTTGAGGGGGTGGGGCTGTGTGAGGGTGGGAGTGCTGTTGAGGGGGTGGGACGGTGTGAGGGTGGTGTGGGGGTGGGAGTGCTGTTCAGGGGGTGGGACTGTGTGAGGGTGGGAGTGCTGTTGAGGGGGTGGGACGGTGTGAGGGTGGTGCGGGGGTGGGAGTGCTGTTGAGGGGGTGGGACGGTGTGAGGGTGGTGTGGGGGTGGGAGTGCTGTTGAGGGGGTGGGACGGTGTGAGGGTGGTGTGGGGGTGGGACTGCTGTTGAGGGGGTGTTTGACACGGTGTGAGGGTGGTGTGGGGGTGGGAGTGCTGTTGAGGGGGTCGGACGGTGTGAGGGTGGTGTGGGGGTGGGAGTGCTGTTGAGGGGGTGGGACGGTGTGAGGGTGGTGTGGGGGTGGGAGTGCTCTTGAGGGGGTGGGACGGTGTGAGGGTGGTGCGGGGGTGGGAGTGCTGTTGAGAGGGTGGGACGGTGTGAGGGTGGTGCGGGGGTGGGAGTGCTGTTGAGGGGGTGGGACGGTGTGAGGGTGGTGTGGGGGTGAGAGTGCTGTTGAGGGGGTGGGACGGTGTGAGGGTGGTGTGGGGGTGGGAGTGCTGTTGAGGGGATGGGACGGTGTGAGGGTGGTGTGGGGGTGGGAGTGCTGTTGAGGGGGTGGGACGGTGTGAGGGTGGTGCGGGGGTGAGAGTGCTGTTGATGGGGTGGGACGGTGTGAGGGTGGTGAGGGGGTGGGAGTGCTGTTGAGTGGGTGGGACGGTGTGAGGGTGGTGTGGGGGTGGGAGAGCTGTTGAGGGGGTGGGACGATGTGAGGGTGGTGCGGGTGTGGGAGTGCTGTTGAGGGGGTGGGATGGTGTGAGGGTGGTGCGGGTGTGGGAGTGCTGTTGAGGGGGTGGGACGGTGTGAGGGTGGTGTGGGGGTGGGAGTGCTGTTGAGGGGGTGGGACGGTGTGAGGGTGGTGTGGGGGTGGGAGTGCTGTTGAGGGGGTGGGACGGTGTGAGGGTGGTGTGGGGGTGAGAGTGCTGTTGAGGGGGTGGGACGGTGTGAGGGTGGGAGTGCTGTTGAGGGGGTGGGACGGTGTGAGGGTGGTGTGGGGGTGGGAGTGCTGTTGAGGGGGTGGGACGGTGTGAGGGTGGTGTGGGGGTGGGAGTGCTGTTGAGGGGGAGGACGGTGTGAGGGAGGTGTGGGGGTGGGAGTGCTGTTGAGGGGGTGGGACGGTGTGAGGGTGGTGTGGAGGTGGGAGTGCTGTTGAGGGGGAGGACGGTGTGAGGGTGGTGTGGGGGTGCGAGAGCTGTTGAGGGGGTGGGACGGTGTGAGGGTGGTGTGGGGGTGGGACTGCTGTTGTGGGGGTGGGACGCTGTGAGGGTGGGAGTGCTTTTGAGGGGGTGGGGCTGTGTGAGGGTGGGAGTGCTGTTGAGGGGGTGGGACGGTGTGAGGGTGGTGTGGGGGTGGGAGTGCTGTTGAGGGGGTGGGACGGTGTGAGGGTGGTGTGGGGGTGGGAGAGCTGTTGAGTGGGTGGGACGGTGTGAGGGTGGTGTGGGGGTGGGAGTGCTGTTGTGGGGGTGGGACGCTGTGAGGGTGGGAGTGCTTTTGAGGGGGTGGGGCTGTGTGAGGGTGGGAGTGCTGTTGAGGGGGTGGGACGGTGTGAGGGTGGTGTGGGGGTGGGAGTGCTGTTGTGGGGGTGGGACGGTGTGAGGGTGGTGCGGGGGTGGGAGTGCTGTTGAGGGGGTGGGACGGTGTGAGGGTGGTGTGGGGGTGGGAGTGCTGTTGTGGGGGTGGGACGGTGTGAGGGTGGTGTGGGGGTGAGAGTGCTGTTGAGGGGGTGGGACGATGTGAGGGTGGTGTGGGGGTGGGAGTGCTGTTGAGGGGGTGGGACGGTGTGAGGGTGGTGTGGGGGTGGGAGTGCTGTTGAGGGGGTGGGACGGTGTGAGGGTGGTGCGGGGGTGAGAGTGCTGTTGATGGGGTGGGACGGTGTGAGGGTGGTGAGGGGGTGGGAGTGCTGTTGAGGGGGTGGGACGGTGTGAGGGTGGTGTGGGGGTGGGAGAGCTGTTGAGGGGGTGGGACGGTGTGAGGGTGGTGCGGGTGTGGGAGTGCTGTTGAGGGGGTGGGATGGTGTGAGGGTGGTACGGGTGTGGGAGTGCTGTTGAGGGGGTGGGACGGTGTGAGGGTGGTGTGGGGGTGGGAGTGCTGTTGAGGGGGTGGGACGGTGTGAGGGTGGTGTGGGGGCGGGAGTGCTGTTGAGGGGTGGGACGGTGTGTGGGTGGGAGTGCTGTTGAGGGGGGGGACGGTGTGAGGGTGGTGTGGGGGTGGGAGTACTGTTGAGGGGGTGGGACGGTGTGAGGGAGTTGTGGGGGCGGGAGTGCTGTTGAGGGGGTGGGACGGTGTGAGGGTGGTGTGGGGGTGGGAGTGCTGTTGAGGGGGTGGGACGGTGTGAGGGTGGTGTGGGGGTGGGAGTGCTGTTGAGGGGGTGGGACGGTGTGAGGGTGGTTGGGGGTGAGAGTGCTGTTGAGGGGGTGGGACGGTGTGAGGGTGGTGGGGGGTGTGAGTGCTGTTGAGGGGGTGTTTGACACGGTGTGAGGGTGGTGCGGGGGTGGGAGAGCTGTTGAGGGGGTGGGACGGTGTGAGGGTGGTGTGGGGGTGGGAGTGCTGTTGAGGGGGTGGGACGGTGTGAGGGTGGTGTGGGGGTGGGAGTGCTGTTGAGGGGGTGGGACGGTGTGAGGGTGGTGTGGGGGTGGGAGTGCTGTTGAGGGGGTGGGACGGTGTGAGGGTGGTGCGGGGGTGAGAGTGCTGTTCAGGGGGTGGGACGGTGTGAGGGTGGTGCGGGGGTGGGAGTGCTGTTGAAGGGGTGGGACGGTGTGAGGGTGGTGTGGGGGTGGGAGTGCAGGTGAGGGGTTGTACGGTGTGAGGGTGGTGCGGGGGTGGGAGTGCTGTTGAGGGGGTGGGACGGTGTGAGGGTGGTGTGGGGGTGGGAGTGCTGTTGAGGGGGTGGGACGGTGTGAGGGTGGTGTGGGGGTGGGAGTGCTGTTGAGGGGGTGGGACGGTGTGAGGGTGGTGCGGGGGTGAGAGTGCTGTTGAGGGGATGGGACGGTGTGAGGGTGGTGCGGGGGTGGGAGTGTGTTGAGGGGGTGGGACGGTGTGAGGGTGCTGCGGGGGTGAGAGTGCTGTTGAGGGGGTGTTTGACACGGTGTGAGGGTGGTGCGGGGGTGGGAGAGCTGTTGAGGGGGTGGGACGGTGTGAGGGTGGTGTGGGGGAGGGAGTAATGTTGAGGGGGTGGGACGGTGTGAGGGTGGTGCGGGGGTGGGAGTGCTGTTGTGGGGGTGGGACGGTGTGAGGGTGGTGCGGGGGTGGGAGTGCTGTTGAGGGGTGGGACGGTGTGAGGGTGGTGCGGGGGTGGGAGTGCTGTTGAGGGGGTGGGACGGTGTGAGGGTGGTGCGGGGGTGGGAGTGCTGTCGAGGGGGTGGGACGGTGTGAGGGTGGTGTGGGGGTGGGAGTGCTGTTGAGGGGGTGGGACGGTGTGAGGTTGGTGTGGGGGTGGGAGTGCTGTTGAGGGGGTGTTTGTCACGGTGTGAGGGTGGTGTGGGGGAGGGAGTGCTGTTGAGAGGGTGGGACGGTGTGAGGGTGGTGTGGGGGTGGTTCAGCTGTTGAGGGGGTGGGTCGGTGTGAGGGTGGTGTGGGGGTGGGAGTGCTGTTGAGGGGGTGGGACGGTGTGAGGGTGGTGCGGGGGTGGGAGTGCTGTTGAGGGGGTGGGACGGTGTGAGGGTGGTGCGGGGGTGGGAGTGCTGTTGAGGGGGTGGGACGGTGTGAGGGTGGTGCGGAGGTGGGAGAGCTGTAGAGGGGGTGGGACGGTGTGAGGGTGGGAGTGCTGGTGAGGGGGTGGGACGGTGTGAGGGTGGTGCGGGGGTGGGAGTGCTGTTGAGGGGGTGGGACGGTGTGAGGGTCGTGCGGGGGTGGGAGTGCTGTTGAGGTGGGGGACAGTGTGAGGGAGGTGTGGGGGTGGGAGTGCTGTTGAGGGGGGGGCGGTGTGAGGGTGGTGTGGGGGTGGTAGTGCTGTTGAGGGGGGGACGGTGTGAGGGAGGTGTGGGGGTGGGAGTGCTGTTGAGGGGGGGGACGGTGTGAGAGTGGTGTGGGGGTGGGAGTGCTGTTGAGGGTGTGGGACGGTGTGAGGGTGGTGTGGGGGTGGGAGTGCTGTTGAGGATGTGGGACGGTGTGAGGGTGGTGAGGGGCTCAGAGTTCTGTTGAGGGGGTGGGACGGTGTGAGGGTGGTGCGGGGGTGGGAGTGCTGTTGAGGGGGTGGGACGGTGTGAGGGTGGTGTGGGGGTGGGAGTGCTGTTGAGGGGGTGGGTCGGTGTGAGGGTGGTGTGGGGGTGGGAGTGCTGTTGAGGTGGTGGGACGGTGTGAGGTTGGTGTGGGGGTGAGAGGCTGTTGAGGGGGTGGGACGGTGTGAGGGTGGTGCGGGGGTGGGAGTGCTGTTGAGAGGGTGGGACGGTGTGAGGGTGGTGTGGGGGTGGGAGTGCTGTTGAGGGGGTGGGACGGTGTGAGGGTGGTGCGGGGGTGGGTGTGCTGTTGAGGGGGTGGGACGGTGTGAGGGTGGTGTGGGGGTGGGAGTGCTGTTGAGGGGGTGGGACGTTGTGAGGGTGGTGCGGGGGTGAGAGTGCTGTTGAGGGGGTGTTTGTCACGGTGTGAGGGTGGTGTGGGGGTGAGAGTGCTGTTGAGAGTGTGGGACGGTGTGAGGGTGGTGTGGGGGTGGGACTGCTGTTGTGGGGATGGGACGGTGTGAGGGTGTGAGTGCTTTTGAGGGGGTGGGACGGTGTGAGGGTGGTGTGAGGGTGGGAGTGCTGTTGAGGGGGCGTTTGTCACGGTGTGAGGGTGGTGTGGGGGTGGGAGAGCTGTTGAGGTGGTGGGACGGTGTGAGGGTGGTGTGGGGGTGGGAGAGCTGTTGAGGGGGTGGGACGGTGTGAGGGTGTTGTGGGGGTGGGAGTGCTGTTGAGGGGGAGGGACGGTGTGGGGGTGGTGTGGGGGTGGGTGCTGTTCAGGGGGTGGGACGGTGTGAGGGTGGTGCGGGGGTGAGAGGCTGTTGAGGGGGTGGGGACGGTGTGAGGGTGGTGTGGGGGTGGGAGTGCTGTTGAGGGGTGGGACGGTGTGAGGGAGGTGTGGGGGTGAGAGTGCTGGTGAGGGGGTGGGACGGTGTGAGGGTGGTGTGGGGGTGGGAGTGCTGTTGAGGGGTGGGACGGTGTGAGGGAGGTGTGGGGGTGGGAGTGCTGTTGAGGGGGTGGGACGGTGTGAGGGTGGTGTGGAGGTGGGAGTGCTGTTGAGGGGGAGGACGGTGTGAGGGTGGTGTGGGGGTGCGAGAGCAGTTGAGGGGGTGGGACGGTGTGAGGGTGGTGTGGGGGTGGGACTGCTGTTGTGGGGGTGGGACGCTGTGAGGGTGGGAGTGCTTTTGAGGGGGTGGGGCTGTGTGAGGGTGGGAGTGCTGTTGAGGGGGTGGGACGGTGTGAGGGTGGTGTGGGGGTGGGAGTGCTGTTGAGGGGGTGGGACGGTGTGAGGGTGGTGTGGGGGTGGGAGAGCTGTTGAGGGGGTGGGACGGTGTGAGGGTGGTGTGGGGGTGGGAGTGCTGTTGTGGGGGTGGGACGCTGTGAGGGTGGGAGTGCTTTTGAGGGGGTGGGGCTGTGTGAGGGTGGGAGTGCTGTTGAGGGGGTGGGACGTTGTGAGGGTGGTGTGGGGGTGGGAGTGCTGTTCAGGGGGTGGGACGGTGTGAGGGTGGGAGTGCTGTTGAGGGGGTGGGACGGTGTGAGGGTGGTGCGGGGGTGGGAGTGCTGTTGAGGGGGTGGGACGGTGTGAGGGTGGTGTGGGGGTGGGAGTGCTGTTGAGGGGGTGGGACGGTGTGAGGGTGGTGTGGGGGTGGGACTGCTGTTGAGGGGGTGTTTGACACGGTGTGAGGGTGGTGTGGGGGTGGGAGTGCTGTTGAGGGGGTCGGACGGTGTGAGGGTGGTGTGGGGGTGGGAGTGCTGTTGAGGGGGTGGGACGGTGTGAGGGTGGTGTGGGGGTGGGAGTGCTCTTGAGGGGGTGGGACGGTGTGAGGGTGGTGCGGGGGTGGGAGTGCTGTTGAGAGGGTGGGACGGTGTGAGGGTGGTGCGGGGGTGGGAGTGCTGTTGAGGGGGTGGGACGGTGTGAGGGTGGTGTGGGGGTGAGAGTGCTGTTGAGGGGGTGGGACGGTGTGAGGGTGGTGTGGGGGTGGGAGTGCTGTTGAGGGGATGGGACGGTGTGAGGGTGGTGTGGGGGTGGGAGTGCTGTTGAGGGGGTGGGACGGTGTGAGGGTGGTGCGGGGGTGAGAGTGCTGTTGATGGGGTGGGACGGTGTGAGGGTGGTGAGGGGGTGGGAGTGCTGTTGAGTGGGTGGGACGGTGTGAGGGTGGTGTGGGGGTGGGAGAGCTGTTGAGGGGGTGGGACGGTGTGAGGGTGGTGCGGGTGTGGGAGTGCTGTTGAGGGGGTGGGATGGTGTGAGGGTGGTGCGGGTGTGGGAGTGCTGTTGAGGGGGTGGGACGGTGTGAGGGTGGTGTGGGGGTGGGAGTGCTGTTGAGGGGGTGGGACGGTGTGAGGGTGGTGTGGGGGTGGGAGTGCTGTTGAGGGGGTGGGACGGTGTGAGGGTGGTGTGGGGGTGAGAGTGCTGTTGAGGGGGTGGGACGGTGTGAGGGTGGGAGTGCTGATGAGGGGGTGGGACGGTGTGAGGGTGGTGTGGGGGTGGGAGTGCTGTTGAGGGGGTGGGACGGTGTGAGGGTGGTGTGGAGGTGGGAGTGCTGTTGAGGGGGAGGACGGTGTGAGGGAGGTGTGGGGGTGGGAGTGCTGTTGAGGGGGTGGGACGGTGTGAGGGTGGTGTGGAGGTGGGAGTGCTGTTGAGGGGGAGGACGGTGTGAGGGTGGTGTGGGGGTGCGAGAGCTGTTGAGGGGGTGGGACGGTGTGAGGGTGGTGTGGGGGTGGGACTGCTGTTGTGGGGGTGGGACGCTGTGAGGGTGGGAGTGCTTTTGAGGGGGTGGGGCTGTGTGAGGGTGGGAGTGCTGTTGAGGGGGTGGGACGGTGTGAGGGTGGTGTGGGGGTGGGAGTGCTGTTCAGGGGGTGGGACGGTGTGAGGGTGGGAGTGCTGTTGAGGGGGTGGGACGGTGTGAGGGTGGTGCGGGGGTGGGAGTGCTGTTGAGGGGGTGGGACGGTGTGAGGGTGGTGTGGGGGTGGGAGTGCTGTTGAGGAGGTGGGACGGTGTGAGGGTGGTGTGGGGGTGGGACTGCTGTTGAGGGGGTGTTTGACACGGTGTGAGGGTGGTGTGGGGGTGGGAGTGCTGTTGAGGGGGTCGGACGGTGTGAGGGTGGTGTGGGGGTGGGAGTGCTGTTCAGGGGGTGGGACGGTGTGAGGGTGGGAGTGCTGTTGAGGGGGTGGGACGGTGTGAGGGAGGTGTGGGGGTGGGAGTGCTGTTGAGGGGGTGGGACGGTGTGAGGGTGGTGTGGAGGTGGGAGTGCTGTTGAGGGGGAGGACGGTGTGAGGGTGGTGTGGGGGTGCGAGAGCAGTTGAGGGGGTGGGACGGTGTGAGGGTGGTGTGGGGGTGGGACTGCTGTTGTGGGGGTGGGACGCTGTGAGGGTGGGAGTGCTTTTGAGGGGGTGGGGCTGTGTGAGGGTGGGAGTGCTGTTGAGGGGGTGGGACGGTGTGAGGGTGGTGTGGGGGTGGGAGTGCTGTTGAGGATGTGGGACGGTGTGAGGGTGGTGTGGGGGTGGGAGAGCTTTTGAGGGGGTGGGACGGTGTGAGGGTGGTGTGGGGGTTGGAGTGCTGTTGTGGGGGTGGGACGCTGTGAGGGTGGGAGTGCTTTTGAGGGGGTGGGGCTGTGTGAGGGTGGGAGTGCTGTTGAGGGGGTGGGACGTTGTGAGGGTGGTGTGGGGGTGGGAGTGCTGTTCAGGGGGTGGGACGGTGTGAGGGTGGGAGTGCTGTTGAGGGGGTGGGACGGTGTGAGGGTGGTGCGGGGGTGGGAGTGCTGTTGAGGGGGTGGGACGGTGTGAGGGTGGTGTGGGGGTGGGAGTGCTGTTGAGGGGGTGGGACGGTGTGAGGGTGGTGTGGGGGTGGGACTGCTGTTGAGGGGGTGTTTGACACGGTGTGAGGGTGGTGTGGGGGTGGGAGTGCTGTTGAGGGGGTAGGACGGTGTGAGGGTGGTGTGGGGGTGGGAGTGCTGTTGAGGGGGTGGGACGGTGTGAGGGTGGTGTGGGGGTGGGAGTGCTCTTGAGGGCGTGGGACGGTGTGAGGGTGGTGCGGGGGTGGGAGTGCTGTTGAGAGGGTGGGACGGTGTGAGGGTGGTGCGGGGGTGGGAGTGCTGTTGAGGGGGTGGGACGGTGTGAGGGTGGTGTGGGGGTGAGAGTGCTGTTGAGGGGGTGGGACGGTGTGAGGGTGGTGTGGGGGTGGGAGTGCTGTTGAGGGGATGGGACGGTGTGAGGGTGGTGTGGGGGTGGGAGTGCTGTTGAGGGGGTGGGACGGTGTGAGGGTGGTGCGGGGGTGAGAGTGCTGTTGATGGGGTGGGACGGTGTGAGGGTGGTGAGGGGGTGGGAGTGCTGTTGAGTGGGTGGGACGGTGTGAGGGTGGTGTGGGGGTGGGAGAGCTGTTGAGGGGGTGGGACGGTGTGAGGGTGGTGCGGGTGTGGGAGTGCTGTTGAGGGGGTGGGATGGTGTGAGGGTGGTGCGGGTGTGGGAGTGCTGTTGAGGGGGTGGGACGGTGTGAGGGTGGTGTGGGGGTGGGAGTGCTGTTGAGGGGGTGGGACGGTGTGAGGGTGGTGTGGGGGTGGGAGTGCTGTTGAGGGGGTGGGACGGTGTGAGGGTGGTGTGGGGGTGAGAGTGCTGTTGAGGGGGTGGGACGGTGTGAGGGTGGGAGTGCTGTTGAGGGGGTGGGACGGTGTGAGGGTGGTGTGGGGGTGGGAGTGCTGTTGAGGGGGTGGGACGGTGTGAGGGTGGTGTGGAGGTGGGAGTGCTGTTGAGGGGGAGGACGGTGTGAGGGAGGTGTGGGGGTGGGAGTGCTGTTGAGGGGGTGGGACGGTGTGAGGGTGGTGTGGAGGTGGGAGTGCTGTTGAGGGGGAGGACGGTGTGAGGGTGGTGTGGGGGTGCGAGAGCTGTTGAGGGGGTGGGACGGTGTGAGGGTGGTGTGGGGGTGGGACTGCTGTTGTGGGGGTGGGACGCTGTGAGGGTGGGAGTGCTTTTGAGGGGGTGGGGCTGTGTGAGGGTGGGAGTGCTGTTGAGGGGGTGGGACGGTGTGAGGGTGGTGTGGGGGTGGGAGTGCTGTTGAGGGGGTGGGACGGTGTGAGGGTGGTGTGGGGGTGGGAGAGCTGTTGAGTGGGTGGGACGGTGTGAGGGTGGTGTGGGGGTGGGAGTGCTGTTGTGGGGGTGGGACGCTGTGAGGGTGGGAGTGCTTTTGAGGGGGTGGGGCTGTGTGAGGGTGGGAGTGCTGTTGAGGGGGTGGGACGGTGTGAGGGTGGTGTGGGGGTGGGAGTGCTGTTCAGGGGGTGGGACGGTGTGAGGGTGGGAGTGCTGTTGAGGGGGTGGGACGGTGTGAGGGTGGTGCGGGGGTGGGAGTGCTGTTGAGGGGGTGGGACGGTGTGAGGGTGGTGTGGGGGTGGGAGTGCTGTTGAGGAGGTGGGACGGTGTGAGGGTGGTGTGGGGGTGGGACTGCTGTTGAGGGGGTGTTTGACACGGTGTGAGGGTGGTGTGGGGGTGGGAGTGCTGTTGAGGGGGTCGGACGGTGTGAGGGTGGTGTGGGGGTGGGAGTGCTGTTGAGGGGGTGGGACGGTGTGAGGGTGGTGTGGGGGTGGGAGTGCTCTTGAGGGGGTGGGACGGTGTGAGGGTGGTGCGGGGGTGGGAGTGCTGTTGAGAGGGTGGGACGGTGTGAGGGTGGTGCGGGGGTGGGAGTGCTGTTGAGGGGGTGGGACGGTGTGAGGGTGGTGTGGGGGTGAGAGTGCTGTTGAGGGGGTGGGACGATGTGAGGGTGGTGTGGGGGTGGGAGTGCTGTTGAGGGGGTGGGACGGTGTGAGGGTGGTGTGGGGGTGGGAGTGCTGTTGAGGGGGTGGGACGGTGTGAGGGTGGTGCGGGGGTGAGAGTGCTGTTGATGGGGTGGGACGGTGTGAGGGTGGTGAGGGGGTGGGAGTGCTGTTGAGGGGGTGGGACGGTGTGAGGGTGGTGTGGGGGTGGGAGAGCTGTTGAGGGGGTGGGACGGTGTGAGGGTGGTGCGGGTGTGGGAGTGCTGTTGAGGGGGTGGGATGGTGTGAGGGTGGTACGGGTGTGGGAGTGCTGTTGAGGGGGTGGGACGGTGTGAGGGTGGTGTGGGGGTGGGAGTGCTGTTGAGGGGGTGGGACGGTGTGAGGGTGGTGTGGGGGCGGGAGTGCTGTTGAGGGGTGGGACGGTGTGTGGGTGGGAGTGCTGTTGAGGGGGGGGACGGTGTGAGGGTGGTGTGGGGGTGGGAGTGCTGTTGAGGGGGTGGGACGGTGTGAGGGTGGTGTGGGGGTGGGAGTGCTGTTGAGGGGGTGGGACGGTGTGAGGTTGGTGTGGGGGTGGGAGTGCTGTTGAGGGGGTGTTTGTCACGGTGTGAGGGTGGTGTGGGGGAGGGAGTGCTGTTGAGAGGGTGGGACGGTGTGAGGGTGGTGTGGGGGTGGTTCAGCTGTTGAGGGGGTGGGTCGGTGTGAGGGTGGTGTGGGGGTGGGAGTGCTGTTGAGGGGGTGGGACGGTGTGAGGGTGGTGCGGGGGTGGGAGTGCTGTTGAGGGGGTGGGACGGTGTGAGGGTGGTGCGGGGGTGGGAGTGCTGTTGAGGGGGTGGGACGGTGTGAGGGTGGTGCGGAGGTGGGAGAGCTGTAGAGGGGGTGGGACGGTGTGAGGGTGGGAGTGCTGGTGAGGGGGTGGGACGGTGTGAGGGTGGTGCGGGGGTGGGAGTGCTGTTGAGGGGGTGGGACGGTGTGAGGGTCGTGCGGGGGTGGGAGTGCTGTTGAGGTGGGGGACAGTGTGAGGGAGGTGTGGGGGTGGGAGTGCTGTTGAGGGGGGGGCGGTGTGAGGGTGGTGTGGGGGTGGTAGTGCTGTTGAGGGGGGGACGGTGTGAGGGAGGTGTGGGGGTGGGAGTGCTGTTGAGGGGGGGGACGGTGTGAGAGTGGTGTGGGGGTGGGAGTGCTGTTGAGGGTGTGGGACGGTGTGAGGGTGGTGTGGGGGTGGGAGTGCTGTTGAGGATGTGGGACGGTGTGAGGGTGGTGAGGGGCTAAGAGTGCTGTTGAGGGGGTGGGACGGTGTGAGGGTGGTGCGGGGGTGGGAGTGCTGTTGAGGGGGTGGGACGGTGTGAGGGTGGTGTGGGGGTGGGAGTGCTGTTGTGGGGGTGGGACGCTGTGAGGGTGGGAGTGCTTTTGAGGGGGTGGGGCTGTGTGAGGGTGGGAGTGCTGTTGAGGGGGTGGGACGGTGTGAGGGTGGTGTGGGGGTGGGAGTGCTGTTCAGGGGGTGGGACGGTGTGAGGGTGGGAGTGCTGTTGAGGGGGTGGGACGGTGTGAGGGTGGTGCGGGTGTGGGAGTGCTGTTGAGGGGGTGGGACGGTGTGAGGGTGGTGTGGGGGTGGGAGTGCTGTTGAGGAGGTGGGACGGTGTGAGGGTGGTGTGGGGTTGGGACTGCTGTTGAGGGGGTGTTTGACACGGTGTGAGGGTGGTGTGGGGGTGGGAGTGCTGTTGAGGGGGTCGGACGGTGTGAGGGTGGTGTGGGGGTGGGAGTGCTGTTGAGGGGGTGGGACGGTGTGAGGGTGGTGTGGGGGTGGGAGTGCTCTTGAGGGGGTGGGACGGTGTGAGGGTGGTGTGGGGGTGCGAGAGCTGTTGAGGGGGTGGGACGGTGTGAGGGTGGTGTGGGGGTGGGACTGCTGTTGTGGGGGTGGGACGCTGTGAGGGTGGGAGTGCTTTTGAGGGGGTGGGGCTGTGTGAGGGTGGGAGTGCTGTTGAGGGAGTGGGACGGTGTGAGGGTGGTGTGGGGGTGGGAGTGCTGTTGAGGGGGTGGGACGGTGTGAGGGTGGTGTGGGGGTGGGAGAGCTGTTGAGTGGGTGGGACGGTGTGAGGGTGGTGTGGGGGTGGGAGTGCTGTTGTGGGGGTGGGACGCTGTGAGGGTGGGAGTGCTTTTGAGGGGGTGGGGCTGTGTGAGGGTGGGAGTGCTGTTGAGGGGGTGGGACGGTGTGAGGGTGGTGTGGGGGTGGGAGTGCTGTTCAGGGGGTGGGACGGTGTGAGGGTGGGAGTGCTGTTGAGGGGGTGGGACGGTGTGAGGGTGGTGCGGGGGTGGGAGTGCTGTTGAGGGGGTGGGACGGTGTGAGGGTGGTGTGGGGGTGGGAGTGCTGTTGAGGAGGTGGGACGGTGTGAGGGTGGTGTGGGGGTGGGACTGCTGTTGAGGGGGTGTTTGACACGGTGTGAGGGTGGTGTGGGGGTGGGAGTGCTGTTGAGGGGGTCGGACGGTGTGAGGGTGGTGTGGGGGTGGGAGTGCTGTTGAGGGGGTGGGACGGTGTGAGGGTGGTGTGGGGGTGGGAGTGCTCTTGAGGGGGTGGGACGGTGTGAGGGTGGTGCGGGGGTGGGAGTGCTGTTGAGAGGGTGGGACGGTGTGAGGGTGGTGCGGGGGTGGGAGTGCTGTTGAGGGGGTGGGACGGTGTGAGGGTGGTGTGGGGGTGAGAGTGCTGTTGAGGGGGTGGGACGATGTGAGGGTGGTGTGGGGGTGGGAGTGCTGTTGAGGGGGTGGGACGGTGTGAGGGTGGTGTGGGGGTGGGAGTGCTGTTGAGGGGGTGGGACGGTGTGAGGGTGGTGCGGGGGTGAGAGTGCTGTTGATGGGGTGGGACGGTGTGAGGGTGGTGAGGGGGTGGGAGTGCTGTTGAGGGGGTGGGACGGTGTGAGGGTGGTGTGGGGGTGGGAGAGCTGTTGAGGGGGTGGGACGGTGTGAGGGTGGTGCGGGTGTGGGAGTGCTGTTGAGGGGGTGGGATGGTGTGAGGGTGGTACGGGTGTGGGAGTGCTGTTGAGGGGGTGGGACGGTGTGAGGGTGGTGTGGGGGTGGGAGTGCTGTTGAGGGGGTGGGACGGTGTGAGGGTGGTGTGGGGGCGGGAGTGCTGTTGAGGGGTGGGACGGTGTGTGGGTGGGAGTGCTGTTGAGGGGGGGGACGGTGTGAGGGTGGTGTGGGGGTGGGAGTGCTGTTGAGGGGGTGGGACGGTGTGAGGGTGGTGTGGGGGTGGGAGTGCTGTTGAGGGGGTGGGACGGTGTGAGGTTGGTGTGGGGGTGGGAGTGCTGTTGAGGGGGTGTTTGTCACGGTGTGAGGGTGGTGTGGGGGAGGGAGTGCTGTTGAGAGGGTGGGACGGTGTGAGGGTGGTGTGGGGGTGGTTCAGCTGTTGAGGGGATGGGTCGGTGTGAGGGTGGTGTGGGGGTGGGAGTGCTGTTGAGGGGGTGGGACGGTGTGAGGGTGGTGCGGGGGTGGGAGTGCTGTTGAGGGGGTGGGACGGTGTGAGGGTGGTGCGGGGGTGGGAGTGCTGTTGAGGGGGTGGGACGGTGTGAGGGTGGTGCGGAGGTGGGAGAGCTGTAGAGGGGGTGGGACGGTGTGAGGGTGGGAGTGCTGGTGAGGGGGTGGGACGGTGTGAGGGTGGTGCGGGGGTGGGAGTGCTGTTGAGGGGGTGGGACGGTGTGAGGGTCGTGCGGGGGTGGGAGTGCTGTTGAGGTGGGGGACAGTGTGAGGGAGGTGTGGGGGTGGGAGTGCTGTTGAGGGGGGGGCGGTGTGAGGGTGGTGTGGGGGTGGTAGTGCTGTTGAGGGGGGGACGGTGTGAGGGAGGTGTGGGGGTGGGAGTGCTGTTGAGGGGGGGGACGGTGTGAGAGTGGTGTGGGGGTGGGAGTGCTGTTGAGGGTGTGGGACGGTGTGAGGGTGGTGTGGGGGTGGGAGTGCTGTTGAGGATGTGGGACGGTGTGAGGGTGGTGAGGGGCTAAGAGTGCTGTTGAGGGGGTGGGACGGTGTGAGGGTGGTGCGGGGGTGGGAGTGCTGTTGAGGGGGTGGGACGGTGTGAGGGTGGTGTGGGGGTGGGAGTGCTGTTGTGGGGGTGGGACGCTGTGAGGTTGGGAGTGCTTTTGAGGGGGTGGGGCTGTGTGAGGGTGGGAGTGCTGTTGAGGGGGTGGGACGGTGTGAGGGTGGTGTGGGGGTGGGAGTGCTGTTCAGGGGGTGGGACGGTGTGAGGGTGGGAGTGCTGTTGAGGGGGTGGGACGGTGTGAGGGTGGTGCGGGGGTGGGAGTGCTGTTGAGGGGGTGGGACGGTGTGAGGGTGGTGTGGGGGTGGGAGTGCTGTTGAGGAGGTGGGACGGTGTGAGGGTGGTGTGGGGGTGGGACTGCTGTTGAGGGGGTGTTTGACACGGTGTGAGGGTGGTGTGGGGGTGGGAGTTCTGTTGAGGGGGTCGGACGGTGTGAGGGTGGTGTGGGGGTGGGAGTGCTGTTGAGGGGGTGGGACGGTGTGAGGGTGGTGTGGGGGTGGGAGTGCTCTTGAGGGGGTGGGACGGTGTGAGGGTGGTGCGGGGGTGGGAGTGCTGTTGAGAGGGTGGGACGGTGTGAGGGTGGTGCGGGGGTGGGAGTGCTGTTGAGGGGGTGGGACGGTGTGAGGGTGGTGTGGGGGTGAGAGTGCTGTTGAGGGGGTGGGACGATGTGAGGGTGGTGTGGGGGTGGGAGTGCTGTTGAGGGGGTGGGACGGTGTGAGGGTGGTGTGGGGGTGGGAGTGCTGTTGAGGGGGTGGGACGGTGTGAGGGTGGTGCGGGGGTGAGAGTGCTGTTGATGGGGTGGGACGGTGTGAGGGTGGTGAGGGGGTGGGAGTGCTGTTGAGGGGGTGGGACGGTGTGAGGGTGGTGTGGGGGTGGGAGAGCTGTTGAGGGGGTGGGACGGTGTGAGGGTGGTGCGGGTGTGGGAGTGCTGTTGAGGGGGTGGGATGGTGTGAGGGTGGTACGGGTGTGGGAGTGCTGTTGAGGGGGTGGGACGGTGTGAGGGTGGTGTGGGGGTGGGAGTGCTGTTGAGGGGGTGGGACGGTGTGAGGGTGGTGTGGGGGCGGGAGTGCTGTTGAGGGGTGGGACGGTGTGTGGGTGGGAGTGCTGTTGAGGGGGGGGACGGTGTGAGGGTGGTGTGGGGGTGGGAGTGCTGTTGAGGGGGTGGGACGGTGTGAGGGTGGTGTGGGGGTGGGAGTGCTGTTGAGGGGGTGGGACGGTGTGAGGTTGGTGTGGGGGTGGGAGTGCTGTTGAGGGGGTGTTTGTCACGGTGTGAGGGTGGTGTGGGGGAGGGAGTGCTGTTGAGAGGGTGGGACGGTGTGAGGGTGGTGTGGGGGTGGTTCAGCTGTTGAGGGGGTGGGTCGGTGTGAGGGTGGTGTGGGGGTGGGAGTGCTGTTGAGGGGGTGGGACGGTGTGAGGGTGGTGCGGGGGTGGGAGTGCTGTTGAGGGGGTGGGACGGTGTGAGGGTGGTGCGGGGGTGGGAGTGCTGTTGAGGGGGTGGGACGGTGTGAGGGTGGTGCGGAGGTGGGAGAGCTGTAGAGGGGGTGGGACGGTGTGAGGGTGGGAGTGCTGGTGAGGGGGTGGGACGGTGTGAGGGTGGTGCGGGGGTGGGAGTGCTGTTGAGGGGGTGGGACGGTGTGAGGGTCGTGCGGGGGTGGGAGTGCTGTTGAGGTGGGGGACAGTGTGAGGGAGGTGTGGGGGTGGGAGTGCTGTTGAGGGGGGGGCGGTGTGAGGGTGGTGTGGGGGTGGTAGTGCTGTTGAGGGGGGGACGGTGTGAGGGAGGTGTGGGGGTGGGAGTGCTGTTGAGGGGGGGGACGGTGTGAGAGTGGTGTGGGGGTGGGAGTGCTGTTGAGGGTGTGGGACGGTGTGAGGGTGGTGTGGGGGTGGGAGTGCTGTTGAGGATGTGGGACGGTGTGAGGGTGGTGAGGGGCTAAGAGTGCTGTTGAGGGGGTGGGACGGTGTGAGGGTGGTGCGGGGGTGGGAGTGCTGTTGAGGGGGTGGGACGGTGTGAGGGTGGTGTGGGGGTGGGAGTGCTGTTGAGGGGGTGGGTCGGTGTGAGGGTGGTGTGGGGGTGGGAGTGCTGTTGAGGTGGTGGGACGGTGTGAGGGTGGTGTGGGGGTGAGAGGCTGTTGAGGGGGTGGGACGGTGTGAGGGTGGTGCGGGGGTGGGAGTGCTGTTGAGAGGGTGGGACGGTGTGAGGGTGGTGTGGGGGTGGGAGTGCTGTTGAGGGGGTGGGACGGTGTGAGGGTGGTGCGGGGGTGGGTGTGCTGTTGAGGGGGTGGGACGGTGTGAGGGTGGTGTGGGGGTGGGAGTGCTGTTGAGGGGGTGGGACGTTGTGAGGGTGGTGCGGGGGTGAGAGTGCTGTTGAGGGGGTGTTTGTCACGGTGTGAGGGTGGTGTGGGGGTGAGAGTGCTGTTGAGGGTGTGGGACGGTGTGAGGGTGGTGTGGGGGTGGGACTGCTGTTGTGGGGATGGGACGGTGTGAGGGTGTGAGTGCTTTTGAGGGGGTGGGACGGTGTGAGGGTGGTGTGAGGGTGGGAGTGCTGTTGAGGGGGCGTTTGTCACGGTGTGAGGGTGGTGTGGGGGTGGGAGAGCTGTTGAGGTGGTGGGACGGTGTGAGGGTGGTGTGGGGGTGGGAGAGCTGTTGAGGGGGTGGGACGGTGTGAGGGTGTTGTGGGGGTGGGAGTGCTGTTGAGGGGGAGGGACGGTGTGGGGGTGGTGTGGGGGTGGGTGCTGTTCAGGGGGTGGGACGGTGTGAGGGTGGTGCGGGGGTGAGAGGCTGTTGAGGGGGTGGGACGGTGTGAGGGTGGTGTGGGGGTGGGAGTGCTGTTGAGGGGTGGGACGGTGTGAGGGAGGTGTGGGGGTGAGAGTGCTGGTGAGGGGGTGGGACGGTGTGAGGGTGGTGTGGGGGTGGGAGTGCTGTTGAGGGGTGGGACGGTGTGAGGGAGGTGTGGGGGTGGGAGTGCTGTTGAGGGGGTGGGACGGTGTGAGGGTGGTGTGGAGGTGGGAGTGCTGTTGAGGGGGAGGACGGTGTGAGGGTGGTGTGGGGGTGCGAGAGCTGTTGAGGGGGTGGGACGGTGTGAGGGTGGTGTGGGGGTGGGACTGCTGTTGTGGGGGTGGGACGCTGTGAGGGTGGGAGTGCTTTTGAGGGGGTGGGGCTGTGTGAGGGTGGGAGTGCTGTTGAGGGGGTGGGACGGTGTGAGGGTGGTGTGGGGGTGGGAGTGCTGTTGAGGGGGTGGGACGGTGTGAGGGTGGTGTGGGGGTGGGAGAGCTGTTGAGGGGGTGGGACGGTGTGAGGGTGGTGTGGGGGTGGGAGTGCTGTTGTGGGGGTGGGACGCTGTGAGGGTGGGAGTGCTTTTGAGGGGGTGGGGCTGTGTGAGGGTGGGAGTGCTGTTGAGGGGGTGGGACGGTGTGAGGGTGGTGTGGGGGTGGGAGTGCTGTTCAGGGGGTGGGACGGTGTGAGGGTGGGAGTGCTGTTGAGGGGGTGGGACGGTGTGAGGGTGGTGCGGGGGTGGGAGTGCTGTTGAGGGGGTGGGACGGTGTGAGGGTGGTGTGGGGGTGGGAGTGCTGTTGAGGGGGTGGGACGGTGTGAGGGTGGTGTGGGGGTGGGACTGCTGTTGAGGGGGTGTTTGACACGGTGTGAGGGTGGTGTGGGGGTGGGAGTGCTGTTGAGGGGGTCGGACGGTGTGAGGGTGGTGCGGGGGTGGGAGTGCTGTTGAGTGGGTGGGACGGTGTGAGGGTGGTGCGGGGGTGGGAGTGCTGTTGAGGGGGTGGGACGGTGTGAGGGTGGTGTGGGGGTGAGAGTGCTGTTGAGGGGGTGGGACGGTGTGAGGGTGGTGTGGGGGTGGGAGTGCTGTTGAGGGGATGGGACGGTGTGAGGGTGGTGTGGGGGTGGGAGTGCTGTTGAGGGGGTGGGACGGTGTGAGGGTGGTGCGGGGGTGAGAGTGCTGTTGATGGGGTGGGACGGTGTGAGGGTGGTGAGGGGGTGGGAGTGCTGTTGAGTGGATGGGACGGTGTGAGGGTGGTGTGGGGGTGGGAGAGCTGTTGAGGGGGTGGGACGGTGTGAGGGTGGTGCGGGTGTGGGAGTGCTGTTGAGGGGGTGGGATGGTGTGAGGGTGGTGCGGGTGTGGGAGTGCTGTTGAGGGGGTGGGACGGTGTGAGGGTGGTGTGGGGGTGGGAGTGCTGTTGAGGGGGTGGGACGGTGTGAGGGTGGTGTGGGGGTGGGAGTGCTGTTGAGGGGGTGGGACGGTGTGAGGGTGGTGTGGGGGTGAGAGTGCTGTTGAGGGGGTGGGACGGTGTGAGGGTGGGAGTGCTGTTGAGGGGGTGGGACGGTGTGAGGGTGGTGTGGGGGTGGGAGTGCTGTTGAGGGGGTGGGACGGTGTGAGGGTGGTGTGGAGGTGGGAGTGCTGTTGAGGGGGAGGACGGTGTGAGGGAGGTGTGGGGGTGGGAGTGCTGTTGAGGGGGTGGGACGGTGTGAGGGTGGTGTGGAGGTGGGAGTGCTGTTGAGGGGGAGGACGGTGTGAGGGTGGTGTGGGGGTGCGAGAGCTGTTGAGGGGGTGGGACTGTGTGAGGGTGGTGTGGGGGTGGGACTGCTGTTGTGGGGGTGGGACGCTGTGAGGGTGGGAGTGCTTTTGAGGGGGTGGGGCTGTGTGAGGGTGGGAGTGCTGTTGAGGGGGTGGGACGGTGTGAGGGTGGTGTGGGGGTGGGAGTGCTGTTGAGGGGGTGGGACGGTGTGAGGGTGGTGTGGGGGTGGGAGAGCTGTTGAGTGGGTGGGACGGTGTGAGGGTGGTGTGGGGGTGGGAGTGCTGTTGTGGGGGTGGGACGCTGTGAGGGTGGGAGTGCTTTTGAGGGGGTGGGGCTGTGTGAGGGTGGGAGTGCTGTTGAGGGGGTGGGACGGTGTGAGGGTGGTGTGGGGGTGGGAGTGCTGTTCAGGGGGTGGGACGGTGTGAGGGTGGGAGTGCTGTTGAGGGGGTGGGACGGTGTGAGGGTGGTGCGGGGGTGGGAGTGCTGTTGAGGGGGTGGGACGGTGTGAGGGTGGTGTGGGGGTGGGAGTGCTGTTGAGGAGGTGGGACGGTGTGAGGGTGGTGTGGGGGTGGGACTGCTGTTGAGGGGGTGTTTGACACGGTGTGAGGGTGGTGTGGGGGTGGGAGTGCTGTTGAGGGGGTCGGACGGTGTGAGGGTGGTGTGGGGGTGGGAGTGCTGTTGAGGGGGTGGGACGGTGTGAGGGTGGTGTGGGGGTGGGAGTGCTCTTGAGGGGGTGGGACGGTGTGAGGGTGGTGCGGGGGTGGGAGTGCTGTTGAGAGGGTGGGACGGTGTGAGGGTGGTGCGGGGGTGGGAGTGCTGTTGAGGGGGTGGGACGGTGTGAGGGTGGTGTGGGGGTGAGAGTGCTGTTGAGGGGGTGGGACGATGTGAGGGTGGTGTGGGGGTGGGAGTGCTGTTGAGGGGGTGGGACGGTGTGAGGGTGGTGTGGGGGTGGGAGTGCTGTTGAGGGGGTGGGACGGTGTGAGGGTGGTGCGGGGGTGAGAGTGCTGTTGATGGGGTGGGACGGTGTGAGGGTGGTGAGGGGGTGGGAGTGCTGTTGAGGGGGTGGGACGGTGTGAGGGTGGTGTGGGGGTGGGAGAGCTGTTGAGGGGGTGGGACGGTGTGAGGGTGGTGCGGGTGTGGGAGTGCTGTTGAGGGGGTGGGATGGTGTGAGGGTGGTACGGGTGTGGGAGTGCTGTTGAGGGGGTGGGACGGTGTGAGGGTGGTGTGGGGGTGGGAGTGCTGTTGAGGGGGTGGGACGGTGTGAGGGTGGTGTGGGGGCGGGAGTGCTGTTGAGGGGTGGGACGGTGTGTGGGTGGGAGTGCTGTTGAGGGGGGGGACGGTGTGAGGGTGGTGTGGGGGTGGGAGTGCTGTTGAGGGGGTGGGACGGTGTGAGGGAGTTGTGGGGGCGGGAGTGCTGTTGAGGGGGTGGGACGGTGTGAGGGTGGTGTGGGGGTGGGAGTGCTGTTGAGGGGGTGGGACGGTGTGAGGGTGGTGTGGGGGTGGGAGTGCTGTTGAGGGGGTGGGACGGTGTGAGGGTGGTTGGGGGTGAGAGTGCTGTTGAGGGGGTGGGACGGTGTGAGGGTGGTGTGGGGGTGTGAGTGCTGTTGAGGGGGTGTTTGACACGGTGTGAGGGTGGTGCGGGGGTGGGAGAGCTGTTGAGGGGGTGGGACGGTGTGAGGGTGGTGTGGGGGTGGGAGTGCTGTTGAGGGGGTGGGACGGTGTGAGGGTGGTGTGGGGGTGGGAGTGCTGTTGAGGGGGTGGGACGGTGTGAGGGTGGTGTGGGGGTGGGAGTGCTGTTGAGGGGGTGGGACGGTGTGAGGGTGGTGCGGGGGTGAGAGTGCTGTTCAGGGGGTGGGACGGTGTGAGGGTGGTGCGGGGGTGGGAGTGCTGTTGAAGGGGTGGGACGGTGTGAGGGTGGTGTGGGGGTGGGAGTGCAGGTGAGGGGTTGTACGGTGTGAGGGTGGTGCGGGGGTGGGAGTGCTGTTGAGGGGGTGGGACGGTGTGAGGGTGGTGTGGGGGTGGGAGTGCTGTTGAGGGGGTGGGACGGTGTGAGGGTGGTGTGGGGGTGGGAGTGCTGTTGAGGGGGTGGGACGGTGTGAGGGTGGTGCGGGGGTGGGAGTGTGTTGAGGGGGTGGGACGGTGTGAGGGTGCTGCGGGGGTGAGAGTGCTGTTGAGGGGGTGTTTGACACGGTGTGAGGGTGGTGCGGGGGTGGGAGAGCTGTTGAGGGGGTGGGACGGTGTGAGGGTGGTGTGGGGGAGGGAGTAATGTTGAGGGGGTGGGACGGTGTGAGGGTGGTGCGGGGGTGGGAGTGCTGTTGAGGGGGTGGGACGGTGTGAGGGTGGTGCGGGGGTGGGAGTGCTGTTGAGGGGTGGGACGGTGTGAGGGTGGTGCGGGGGTGGGAGTGCTGTTGAGGGGGTGGGACGGTGTGAGGGTGGTGCGGGGGTGGGAGTGCTGTCGAGGGGGTGGGACGGTGTGAGGGTGGTGTGGGGGTGGGAGTGCTGTTGAGGGGGTGGGACGGTGTGAGGTTGGTGTGGGGGTGGGAGTGCTGTTGAGGGGGTGTTTGTCACGGTGTGAGGGTGGTGTGGGGGAGGGAGTGCTGTTGAGAGGGTGGGACGGTGTGAGGGTGGTGTGGGGGTGGTTCAGCTGTTGAGGGGGTGGGTCGGTGTGAGGGTGGTGTGGGGGTGGGAGTGCTGTTGAGGGGGTGGGACGGTGTGAGGGTGGTGCGGGGGTGGGAGTGCTGTTGAGGGGGTGGGACGGTGTGAGGGTGGTGCGGGGGTGGGAGTGCTGTTGAGGGGGTGGGACGGTGTGAGGGTGGTGCGGAGGTGGGAGAGCTGTAGAGGGGGTGGGACGGTGTGAGGGTGGGAGTGCTGGTGAGGGGGTGGGACGGTGTGAGGGTGGTGCGGGGGTGGGAGTGCTGTTGAGGGGGTGGGACGGTGTGAGGGTCGTGCGGGGGTGGGAGTGCTGTTGAGGTGGGGGACAGTGTGAGGGAGGTGTGGGGGTGGGAGTGCTGTTGAGGGGGGGGCGGTGTGAGGGTGGTGTGGGGGTGGTAGTGCTGTTGAGGGGGGGACGGTGTGAGGGAGGTGTGGGGGTGGGAGTGCTGTTGAGGGTGTGGGACGGTGTGAGGGTGGTGAGGGGCTGAGAGTGCTGTTGAGGGTGTGGGACGGTGGGAGGGTGGTGTGGGGGTGGGAGTGCTGTTGAGGGGGTGGGACGGTGTGAGGGTGGTGAGGGGGTGGGAGTGCTGTTGAGGGTGTGGGACGGTGTGAGGGTGGTGCGGGGGTGAGAGTGCTGTTGAGGGGGTGGGACGGTGTGAGGGTGGTGAGGGGGTGGGAGTGCTGTTGAGGGGGTGGGACGGTGTGAGGGTGGTGTGGGGGTGGGAGAGCTGTTGAGGGGGTGGGACGGTGTGAGGGTGGTGAGGGTGTGGGAGTGCTGTTGAGGGGGTGGGACGGTGTGAGGGTGGTGTGGGGGTGGGAGTGCTGTTGAGGGGGTGGGACGGTGTGAGGGTGGTGCGGGTGTGGGAGTGCTGTTGAGGGGGTGGGACGGTGTGAGGGTGGTGTGGGGGTGGGGGTGCTGTTGAGGGGGTGGGACGGTGTGAGGGTGGTGTGGGGGTGGGAGTGCTGTTGAGGGGGTGGGACGGTGTGAGGGTGGTGCGGGGGTGAGAGTGCTGTTGAGGGGGTGGGACGGTGTGAGGGTGGTGTGGGGGTGGGAGAGCTGTTGAGGGGGTGGGATGGTGTGAGGGTGGTGCGGGTGTGGGAGTGCTGTTGAGGGGGTGGGATGGTGTGAGGGTGGTGCGGGTGTGGGAGTGCTGTTGAGGGGGTGGGACGGTGTGAGGGTGGTGCGGGGGTGGGAGTGCTGTTGAGGGGGTGGGACGGTGTGAGGGTGGTGCGGGGGTGGGAGTGCTGTTGAGGGGGTGGGACGGTGTGAGGGTGGTGTGGGGGTGGGAGTGCTGTTGAGGGGGGGACGGTGTGAGGTTGGTGCGGGGGTGGGAGTGCTGTTGAGGGGGCGGGACGGTGTGAGGGTGGTGTGGGGGTGGGAGTGCTGTTGAGGGGGTGGGACGGTGTGAGGGTGGTGTGGGGGTGGGAGTGCTGTTGAGGGGGTGGGACGGTGTGAGGGTGGTGTGGGGGAGGGAGTGCTGTTGAGAGGGTGGGACGGTGTGAGGGTGGTGTGGGGGAGGGAGTGCTGTTGAGTGGGTGGGACGGTGTGAGGGTGGTGCGGGGGTGGGAGTGCTGTTGAGCTGGTGGGACGGTGTGAGGGTGGTGTGGGGGTGGGAGTGCTGTTGAGGGGGTGGGACGGTGTGAGGGTGGTGTGGGGGTGGGAGTGCTGTTGAGGGGGTGGGACGGTGTGAGGGTGGTGCGGGGGTGAGAGTGCTGTTGAAGGGGTGGGACGGTGTGAGGGTGGTGAGGGGGTGGGAGTGCTGTTGAGGGGGTGGGACGGTGTGAGGGTGGTGTGAGGGTGGGAGTGCTGTTGAGGGGGGGGACGGTGTGAGGGTGGGAGTGCTGCTGAGGGGGGGGACGGTGTGAGGGTGGTGTGGGGGTGGGAGTGCTGCTGAGGGGGGGGACGGTGTGAGGGTGGGAGTGCTGTTGAGGGGGTGGGACGGTGTGAGGGTGGTGTGGGGGTGGGAGTGCTGTTGAGGGGGTGGGACGGTGTGAGGGTGGTGTGAGGGTGGGAGTGCTGTTGAGGGGGGGGGCGGTGTGAGGGTGGTGTGGGGGTGGGAGAGCTGCTGAGGGGGATGACGGTGTGAGGGTGGTGTGGGGGTGGGAGTGCTGCTGAGGGGGGGGACGGTGTGAGGGTGGTGTGGGGGTGGGAGTGCTGTTGAGGGGGTGGGACGGTGTGGGGGTGGGAGAGCTGTTGAGGGGGTGGGACGGTGTGAGGGTGGTGTGGGGTTGGGAGTGCTGTTGAGGGGGTGGGACGGTGTGAGGGTGGTGCGGGGGTGAGAGTGCTGTTGAGGTGGTGGGACGGTGTGAGGGTGGTGCGGGGGTGAGAGTGCTGTTCAGGGGTTGGGACGGTGTGAGGGTGGTGCGGGGGTGGGAGTGCTGTTGAAGGGGTGGGACGGTGTGA
Source organism: Scyliorhinus torazame (assembly GCF_047496885.1). Classification (NCBI taxonomy): domain Eukaryota; kingdom Metazoa; phylum Chordata; class Chondrichthyes; order Carcharhiniformes; family Scyliorhinidae; genus Scyliorhinus; species Scyliorhinus torazame. The sequence goes on from NW_027308476.1 coordinate 98,402, forward strand.
GGATGGTGTGGGGGTGGGAGTGCAGGTGAGGGGTTGTACGGTGTGAGGGTGGTGCGGGGGTGGGAGTGCTGTTGAGGGGGTGGGACGGTGTGAGGGTGGTGTGGGGGTGGGAGTGCTGTTGAGGGGGTGGGACGGTGTGAGGGTGGTGTGGGGGTGGTAGTGCTGTTGAGGGGGGGACGGTGTGAGGGAGGTGTGGGGGTGGGAGTGCTGTTGAGGGGGGGGACGGTGTGAGAGTGGTGTGGGGGTGGGAGTGCTGTTGAGGGTGTGGGACGGTGTGAGGGTGGTGTGGGGGTGGGAGTGCTGTTGAGGATGTGGGACGGTGTGAGGGTGGTGAGGGGCTAAGAGTGCTGTTGAGGGGGTGGGACGGTGTGAGGGTGGTGCGGGGGTGGGAGTGCTGTTGAGGGGGTGGGACGGTGTGAGGGTGGTGTGGGGGTGGGAGTGCTGTTGAGGGGGTGGGTCGGTGTGAGGGTGGTGTGGGGGTGGGAGTGCTGTTGAGGTGGTGGGACGGTGTGAGGGTGGTGTGGGGGTGAGAGGCTGTTGAGGGGGTGGGACGGTGTGAGGGTGGTGCGGGGGTGGGAGTGCTGTTGAGAGGGTGGGACGGTGTGAGGGTGGTGTGGGGGTGGGAGTGCTGTTGAGGGGGTGGGACGGTGTGAGGGTGGTGCGGGGGTGGGTGTGCTGTTGAGGGGGTGGGACGGTGTGAGGGTGGTGTGGGGGTGGGAGTGCTGTTGAGGGGGTGGGACGTTGTGAGGGTGGTGCGGGGGTGAGAGTGCTGTTGAGGGGGTGTTTGTCACGGTGTGAGGGTGGTGTGGGGGTGAGAGTGCTGTTGAGGGTGTGGGACGGTGTGAGGGTGGTGTGGGGGTGGGACTGCTGTTGTGGGGATGGGACGGTGTGAGGGTGTGAGTGCTTTTGAGGGGGTGGGACGGTGTGAGGGTGGTGTGAGGGTGGGAGTGCTGTTGAGGGGGCGTTTGTCACGGTGTGAGGGTGGTGTGGGGGTGGGAGAGCTGTTGAGGTGGTGGGACGGTGTGAGGGTGGTGTGGGGGTGGGAGAGCTGTTGAGGGGGTGGGACGGTGTGAGGGTGTTGTGGGGGTGGGAGTGCTGTTGAGGGGGAGGGACGGTGTGGGGGTGGTGTGGGGGTGGGTGCTGTTCAGGGGGTGGGACGGTGTGAGGGTGGTGCGGGGGTGAGAGGCTGTTGAGGGGGTGGGACGGTGTGAGGGTGGTGTGGGGGTGGGAGTGCTGTTGAGGGGTGGGACGGTGTGAGGGAGGTGTGGGGGTGAGAGTGCTGGTGAGGGGGTGGGACGGTGTGAGGGTGGTGTGGGGGTGGGAGTGCTGTTGAGGGGTGGGACGGTGTGTGGGAGGTGTGGGGGTGGGAGTGCTGTTGAGGGGGTGGGACGGTGTGAGGGTGGTGTGGAGGTGGGAGTGCTGTTGAGGGGGAGGACGGTGTGAGGGTGGTGTGGGGGTGCGAGAGCTGTTGAGGGGGTGGGACGGTGTGAGGGTGGTGTGGGGGTGGGACTGCTGTTGTGGGGGTGGGACGCTGTGAGGGTGGGAGTGCTTTTGAGGGGGTGGGGCTGTGTGAGGGTGGGAGTGCTGTTGAGGGGGTGGGACGGTGTGAGGGTGGTGTGGGGGTGGGAGTGCTGTTGAGGGGGTGGGACGGTGTGAGGGTGGTGTGGGGGTGGGAGAGCTGTTGAGGGGGTGGGACGGTGTGAGGGTGGTGTGGGGGTGGGAGTGCTGTTGTGGGGGTGGGACGCTGTGAGGGTGGGAGTGCTTTTGAGGGGGTGGGGCTGTGTGAGGGTGGGAGTGCTGTTGAGGGGGTGGGACGGTGTGAGGGTGGTGTGGGGGTGGGAGTGCTGTTCAGGGGGTGGGACGGTGTGAGGGTGGGAGTGCTGTTGAGGGGGTGGGACGGTGTGAGGGTGGTGCGGGGGTGGGAGTGCTGTTGAGGGGGTGGGACGGTGTGAGGGTGGTGTGGGGGTGGGAGTGCTGTTGAGGGGGTGGGACGGTGTGAGGGTGGTGTGGGGGTGGGACTGCTGTTGAGGGGGTGTTTGACACGGTGTGAGGGTGGTGTGGGGGTGGGAGTGCTGTTGAGGGGGTCGGACGGTGTGAGGGTGGTGTGGGGGTGGGAGTGCTGTTGAGGGGGTGGGACGGTGTGAGGGTGGTGTGGGGGTGGGAGTGCTCTTGAGGGGGTGGGACGGTGTGAGGGTGGTGCGGGGGTGGGAGTGCTGTTGAGAGGGTGGGACGGTGTGAGGGTGGTGCGGGGGTGGGAGTGCTGTTGAGGGGGTGGGACGGTGTGAGGGTGGTGTGGGGGTGAGAGTGCTGTTGAGGGGGTGGGACGGTGTGAGGGTGGTGTGGGGGTGGGAGTGCTGCTGAGGGGATGGGACGGTGTGAGGGTGGTGTGGGGGTGGGAGTGCTGTTGAGGGGGTGGGACGGTGTGAGGGTGGTGCGGGGGTGAGAGTGCTGTTGATGGGGTGGGGACGGTGTGAGGGTGGTGAGGGGGTGGGAGTGCTGTTGAGTGGGTGGGACGGTGTGAGGGTGGTGTGGGGGTGGGAGAGCTGTTGAGGGGGTGGGACGGTGTGAGGGTGGTGCGGGTGTGGGAGTGCTGTTGAGGGGGTGGGATGGTGTGAGGGTGGTGCGGGTGTGGGAGTGCTGTTGAGGGGGTGGGACGGTGTGAGGGTGGTGTGGGGGTGGGAGTGCTGTTGAGGGGGTGGGACGGTGTGAGGGTGGTGTGGGGGTGGGGGTGCTGTTGAGGGGGTGGGACGGTGTGAGGGTGGTGTGGGGGTGAGAGTGCTGTTGAGGGGGTGGGACGGTGTGAGGGTGGGAGTGCTGTTGAGGGGGTGGGACGGTGTGAGGGTGGTGTGGGGGTGGGAGTGCTGTTGAGGGGGTGGGACGGTGTGAGGGTGGTGTGGAGGTGGGAGTGCTGTTGAGGGGGAGGACGGTGTGAGGGAGGTGTGGGGGTGGGAGTGCTGTTGAGGGGGTGGGACGGTGTGAGGGTGGTGTGGAGTTGGGAGTGCTGTTGAGGGGGAGGACGGTGTGAGGGTGGTGTGGGGGTGCGAGAGCTGTTGAGGGGGTGGGACGGTGTGAGGGTGGTGTGGGGGTGGGACTGCAGTTGTGGGGGTGGGACGCTGTGAGGGTGGGAGTGCTTTTGAGGGGGTGGGGCTGTGTGAGGGTGGGAGTGCTGTTGAGGGGGTGGGACGGTGTGAGGGTGGTGTGGGGGTGGGAGTGCTGTTGAGGGGGTGGGACGGTGTGAGGGTGGTGTGGGGGTGGGAGAGCTGTTGAGTGGGTGGGACGGTGTGAGGGTGGTGTGGGGGTGGGAGTGCTGTTGAGGGGGGGACGGTGTGAGGTTGGTGCGGGGGTGGGAGTGCTGTTGAGGGGGCGGGACGGTGTGAGGGTGGTGTGGGGGTGGGAGTGCTGTTGAGGGGGTGGGACGGTGTGAGGGTGGTGTGGGGGTGGGAGTGCTGTTGAGGGGGTGGGACGGTGTGAGGGTGGTGTGGGGGAGGGAGTGCTGTTGAGAGGGTGGGACGGTGTGAGGGTGGTGTGGGGGAGGGAGTGCTGTTGAGTGGGTGGGGACGGTGTGAGGGTGGTGCGGGGGTGGGAGTGCTGTTGAGCTGGTGGGACGGTGTGAGGGTGGTGTGGGGGTGGGAGTGCTGTTGAGGGGGTGGGACGGTGTGAGGGTGGTGTGGGGGTGGGAGTGCTGTTGAGGGGGTGGGACGGTGTGAGGGTGGTGCGGGGGTGAGAGTGCTGTTGAAGGGGTGGGACGGTGTGAGGGTGGTGTGGGGGTGGGAGTGCTGTTGAGGGGGTGGGACGGTGTGAGGGTGGTGTGGGGGTGGGAGTGCTGTTGAGGGGGTGGGACGGTGTGAGGGTGGTGTGGGGGTGAGAGTGCTGTTGAGGGGGTGGGACGGTGTGAGGGTGGGAGTGCTGTTGAGGGGGTGGGACGGTGTGAGGGTGGTGTGGGGGTGGGAGTGCTGTTGAGGGGGTGGGACGGTGTGAGGGTGGTGTGGAGGTGGGAGTGCTGTTGAGGGGGAGGACGGTGTGAGGGAGGTGTGGGGGTGGGAGTGCTGTTGAGGGGGTGGGACGGTGTGAGGGTGGTGTGGAGGTGGGAGTGCTGTTGAGGGGGAGGACGGTGTGAGGGTGGTGTGGGGGTGCGAGAGCTGTTGAGGGGGTGGGACGGTGTGAGGGTGGTGTGGGGGTGGGACTGCTGTTGTGGGGGTGGGACGCTGTGAGGGTGGGAGTGCTTTTGAGGGGGTGGGGCTGTGTGAGGGTGGGACTGCTGTTGAGGGGGTGGGACGGTGTGAGGGTGGTGTGGGGGTGGGAGTGCTGTTGAGGGGGTGGGACGGTGTGAGGGTGGTGTGGGGGTGGGAGAGCTGTTGAGTGGGTGGGACGGTGTGAGGGTGGTGTGGGGGTGGGAGTGCTGTTGAGGGGGGGGACGGTGTGAGGTTGGTGCGGGGGTGGGAGTGCTGTTG